>NW_025920122.1:2269562-2569562 GCF_902686445.1 Sciurus carolinensis | reverse complement strand
TCCTCACAATGGAGATGAAATTCCACCCTAAATTTTGCAAGGGCCAAACCAGAGCAGAGGGTTCCTATTATTACATGAGCAGAAGCAAGAGCCAGTATGTATGGTTTATTAAGGTGGAGCCATTTACCCACTCAAGCTGGTAAAGCCTGAGAGAATTAGAGCTTATCAACATAATTTATTCTATTAAATTATTGTTATGAAAAATTTACCCTAGTAGGATATAAAGTGATAAAACCAGCTTTCTAAAACTCCTTTTATAATGGTCTCTGAGACTGGAAGATCAAGGTGGAAGTGGAGAGTTAAAGCTGGAGAGTTTGAATTAAAAAATCCTTTTTGACTTGTTTTGAGGGTAGTATCAAAAAACATGGCAAAAATGCAGAATCAAAGGCCAGAGTAATCTCACATCTACTCGACTGAAAACAGAATGTGGCAGACTGCTCCACAGTTCTTGGGGGAAAACTTCATCTACCAGCTACAGCGGCCAATAGATGGAACTTTCTAGCAAGAGAAGAAAACATGGAGGGAATTTTCTACTTCCCTTTCTCCTAGGAACTGGAGCATTCTTCTGCAGACCCCTGGGGTCTTTCCTGAGCCTGCTGGATGAAACTGGGAATTACATTTGGCTAGAAAGGCCTGAACCCTCTTGATCCTCCACAAGTACTTAACAGGCTGCTGCATGGACCTCCCCATTAGAGCTTCTGCTGAACAAAATGACTTGAAAATGATCTAGCCAATTGCAAAGTACTGTTGGCAACAGAGCCCTTGCAAGGCCATTGAAAACAGACTCCTCATCCTCTGAGACAAACCCTTGGCTACCTGGGTCAATATTTACAGAGTTGTCTGGACTGGAAGGTACTTGACTTGAGTCATTTAGTCCATTACCAGTAACTTCATTACTAAACAACCTCCAATAAAGATTTCCCTCCTCTTTCTCAGATGAAAATTTTCAGGGAGCACCTAATTGACTAGTCAGGGAAAAGGATTCTTCCTGGATGCAGATTGAATAAACCCGAGAAGCAATTGGAGACACTCTTGCCTGCAACAGTTGTGGTCTAAAACAAGGTAAGTAGTATGACATCAGAGCCTTTCTCCCACAGAAACCATCACTGTGTACCGAAGCCTGTGCTCTGGCCATGACTTCTATGCCCCTGGGGACTTTCTGGGCATTGTTGAATAAATAGCACAGGGAGAAGATTCTGTGGCAGATGCCTCATTTTACTCAGTGTTCTGTGCTGATTCATAAGATATATTAATTCTTGCAAATATGCAGTTGTGATGTTTGGCAATTAACTGCAATATCACATTTTACAATTATCAAAAATTTAATTTTTAACCTAATTTGGGACTTTTGTGAATAAGAATAAGTAATTAGAATAAGTAAATCCAAAGCAGTACTGGAAAATAAATATCTCCAGGTTTATTCTTATAACATCAATTAGTTCAAAATAGAGCAAGGACTTAAAGAGTTCTTCTTGACTGAAATATCAGTGTCAAGCATTTTGAGACAGTCCAAAGTGAGACAGGATGTCATTTAGCTATGATTTTCACACACACGGAAAATTAAGCAGTGCAGAGTGGTGGGATGAGCATTCAGTATTTGAACACATGTAACTAAAATTAAGATAAGCTGTTCAGAATCTTGCAGAAAAAAAACTTTGCTTTTTAATAGTTTTCAACATTAGTGTGTTTACCATCCTTGAAAAATGCTGTTTTCAAAGTCTCTATGACAATCAACTCTGAAATGATTTAGTATATTAGTTCCAAAACAAAAATCCTACAAGATCATTCTCCCTTCATGTTAAGGTGAAAATAAAACTTTCTGTAGGTACTGCTCAGCCTCCAAAGATATCGCCTTTTGAACTATGATCCTGATTCACAAGTTGTGACGGAGCTTCAACAACATCTCATTTACTTTTCACCTTCTTTTTCAAAGGGTTATTTGTTTTTAAGGGGAACACAGATCAATTTAAGATGTCTGTAGCATTCATTTTTTAGAAAATAGCTACCAAAAAGTAGCAACATGAAGAATCTGATCATTATACAGGTGAAATCATTTATCAAAAAATTCTAAAACTTTTTATCACTATTCTTAATCTTAAAAATCCACTGTCCAAAAACCAGATGTATAAAAATATGTGATATAAGTAAATAAATCAGATTTGTGGACTTAGGTTTCCATTGTCGCCTACACATTTAGATTTTTTAAAATTCAACTCTTCCTGTTTTCCTTAAGTAAATGTTTGAAGTGACTGCAGTTTCTGGAATACCACACTTGAAAAGGAAATCAGACTAATTTTCAGCAGTCCTGTGCCTCATTATAAAACCAAGTGTTTATTCTGAGATGGAAGAAAAATAAAATTTGTGAAATCCCAGTCTGGCCCTTGTTATTTTCCTGGCTTTCTTATTTTCTATGTGTGAAGTCCTGTGTGTGTATGCCACAGCTCACCTGGGGCGATAGCAATCTCTTTTTCCCATGCACCAACATGAAACCTTTAAAAATATATCTAAAATTGAAAATGATCTTTAAAAAATGAAAATAAATAACCTTGAAAGACTTCTCTATCCTTGGCAGAGGAGGAGGATGCCTTTCCAATAGAGCCATCTGTGGCTACCTCAAGGTTCTGTCCAGGCCTGCAGAAATCATAAGGTTCTCTCCAATATCTTAACTCTCTCCCCTATGGACTTTATAGAGATGTCACTGGGACAACTGAGCCAACCCCAGAAGGTGTGGGGCTCAGACTTAAGTGTCCTGCATTGTGCTGCAGTCTGGATGGAAGGTGTTGCACTAAGTAAAATTCAGATCTCCTGCATCATGCTGAACCATTGGGCTTTGATCCCGGGTCCTCTGGAAATTGGAGTCTACCCAGCCTGTAGACTTGGGTCAGCCATGCAGCTTGCCCCCAGCCCAGAGTCGAGCCTGCATTCCTCATGGGAACAGTCTGCTTCTGCTCTGCTCTATACACTGGCGCGGGCATTGCTTCCAAGCTGAGAAAATGCTGATATGGGACCTGAAATGGAAGATATACTGTGGGCCATTCCACAGCCCTCCACACAGTCATGGCACTTTTCTGATCTGACAAACCTATGGCAGGTTTGTGTTTTTCACATTGGCTCTGCACAAAAGCCATCTGCCCTCCTGGGATCCCGGTGCCCTCCCTCCTCCAAGCTCCCACAACACCAATGCTTGTCTTGCCCACCTTCATTCCCACATATCTCCTGGGTACCTAGCCTGTCCCCATGCTCTGCTAGCTGGGAGCCCCGTGGTGAATGGCACACTTTGTCCTCCACCACTGGGCTGAGGACCAACAGGACCCAGCTTGGCCAGGACTGAGGGGGTGCAGGAGACAGGGGCTTCTGGCTTTCCCACAGACACAGTCCTGCAAACTAGGATGAGCACATCTAGATGGCTCACTACCTGTGGCCTCTGGTCTTTGGAAGAAGTCAGTGTCCCTGTCAGGAAGAAGAGCCCATCCCACAGGTCTTCAAATCCAACACCTAGAAACTTCTCTTCTGAGCTAGACAGAGCTGGAGCAACCCAAATCTGTGTTTTCTAGATAATCACCAGTGGGTCCTAGAGTAAGGGACCAGAAATATTCTATCTGGGGAACTACTTTAAGAAACAGAAGACAAAATCATCAATATGAAATACAGGGCCAGGGAGGAGGGTCTGCAGGACAGGATTTGACAGCTTAAGCTTCCTTAACTTCTTGGACAAGTAGCCTTTGTAGAAAACAGTAGTAACTAGCAGCCAACAGTCTTTAATCCATGGAGTCCCCACAGTCAACCTCAGAGGCAGATGGGGTCATTATTTTCATTTTACAGATGAGGACATTGAGGTGCAAGGAGTTTGGGAAACATGTCTGCAGGCACCCAGCCTCTCTGCTCAGCCACCCCACACTGATGTCAGAAACGGTGACAGGCTGGGGAGCAGGTACATGACTCTGCCAGCACAGTGGAGCCAAAGTAAAAAAGCACAGGCCTCGAATTCCACACCCTATTGCTTTAAAAATTAAATCCTTAACTGACCTTTGACTGAAGCCAAAGTTTGTGGACCCACAGAGGTTCTGGGGGGGAGGAAGCTTAGAAGCAGCCTGGCTCTCAGTGCGTTGCTCTCAGTCAATGGGTTCACCCTGTCCACCTCTTACATTTTCCTAGATGGTGATGAGCATTCCCATCTGTACCTTTGTAGGCATGGGGGTTGTAGCTGGACATCTGCCTTTCCCTGCCTAAGGAAGGTGCTGCCTTCTCTCAGGTCACCTGGCAAGTCTAGAAACTGTTTTTGGTTTTCAGCACAGTACTGGGTGCCTCACCTGGGCCTGACACGCTGTGGACATCTCGAGCAACAGCCCCGTAATGCACTAACCAGGCAGGGCAGTGACAGAAGGTTAAGATGTGTACTTGCCACCACCAAACAGCTTAGATTGGAAACCTGGCTCATGCCTTGGTTAAGTCACTTAATTTCTTCATGCCTCACTTTCCCCATCTGTAAAATGGAAGCAATAACCTTCTCTATCGCATGTTCTAAGTTTTAAACATACATGCAAACCTTAGAATAGGGGCTGTTGCATAGGGATATTGTCATCATTAACTATTGTTATCACCATGAAATTTTTATTCCTGGCAATTGTGCTCTTCTGTGCAGAAGTCTCAGCAAGGAGGAAGGTACAAGAAGGCAGGCTGAGCATTTGAATGGTCATTTCCCCTTAGAATCAACAGTGAGTTGTTTTGCCAGTCCCCATTTCTCAATTGGCTTCCACTGGAGTGGGTTCATGGTTTGGGTCTGTCTGAGAGACACAGGTTTAGCCTAGAAATGGCTCTTTAAGTAGCACTCTTAGGTTTCACGTCAATTGCTAATTAAAGTGGTATTAACCCTAATGAGTTGGAAAGCAGGATTGTCATTTCCTTCCTGTGGTTTCCACAGGCTAAGCCCTTACACAGGTCCCCAATCCTGGAACACTTGGCCTCAAACCCAGCAACTGAGTCCCTCGGGAGAGGAAAGCTGGGGGCAGAACAAGAAGTTACACAACTTCAGAATCTGTGTATTGCTCCTAAAAAACCACAATAGAAATGTGCTTGTGCCAATCAGTCACAGGTGCTGATGATAGGTCACCTAATTACTTCATTATTTTTTGCCATTTCATGGAGCAGAATCCTGTATACTGTTCCATTACTACCACTTATTATGATAATTCCAGCAATTCAGGAATCTCCAAGGGCCTGGAGAAGTAGAATCTTGCTTTTCTTGATTTCTCCAAGGGGGTGAGGCAAGGGGTTGCAGGGGTGGGGGAAAAGCAGCCAGGCAGCATCAAACCACAACTGCTCACCTAGGATGAATGATAGATAAGTGATGGGCAATTTTTGAAATGCTACAATTTTAAAACAACAAACATATCCTATCCTATGAGTCACAGGCCCAGCCTATAATGTGGTAAGAGAGAAAAGATAGGATCCCACTGCCCTGGGCCTGCACCTGTGTTGCAAAAGTGCTGGGACCCCAGGCCCTCATCTCGATATTGGAAGCCAAACTAGAAGTACTCCCCAGGGGGACTTGTCACCCTAATGAGTACCAGGCTGCAAATTAACAAAGTAGGTCTGGAAAAGCATTGTGAATTTCAGTCACTCAGGCACTTCTGCTAGAATTCAGGGCTGATTGTTTATAGCTTGTTAAGATGTTGACTGTTTACAAATTACACTTTCCCTTTGAAAAAGCAGGTGCCTCTCTAGCTTCTTGTCACTTGGGGTCACTCGCTGGGGTGCCTCTTGCCAGGGGTAAAAGCTTTCTGTTTTTAACTGACCTGATTGGTGCAGGTCTCCCCTTTGGGGGCCCCTTGCTTACTCCACTCTTTCTCTTCCTTCCTCTTACATTTTAAAACCATCCTTCAACCCCATCCCCCTGGAAGCAGGTTATCCGGTACAGATTCTGCATAGCTTTGTATTTTCTCATTATCTGCAGATACCAGGAGAAGTGATTGCTGAGTGTTGCCTGATCTCTGCATTAGGGTCCCTCTTCCTCCCAAAGAGCTTCAAGAGCCTAATTTACACAGCTCAGCTCATTCACAAGGTTAGGAGGCAAAAGCAAACAGGAAAAAGAGTCTATAATTGCTCCTGCTACCTTCATGGACCAGAGAGAAAAGTGACCACAGAGCAAAATGTTGAGGTCATCTATCCTAAATTCCTTGTTGGTGAAGTGGCTTCTCCAAAGCTCCACAGTTGCAGCATACAGGTAAGGAGCCACTGACTCCCTGTACACAGAATGCCTCCCAATGGGATCTTTCCTGTTTAAATCCCTCTTGTTTAGATTCATTCACTTATTCAATAGGTAACTTGAGAAACTTGTCTGTGCCTGAAAGGTGCTGGACCCACAGAGATGTATTTCACAGCCAGGGGCTCACAAGCAGAGCCTGGGCTTGTGGACCCACCCGCTGACCCCATTGTCACATGGCGCTCTGGGATGCCATGCAACCATGCCTGGGAAGCACCTACTCAGGATGTTTTGAGCAATGAGTTACCAAGTAAATGGAATTGTGGTGAATTTTCCATCACAACATCAAACTCCCTCCTGAAACACAAAGAAATTAGCACCTAAGGTCACCCAAGCAGTAGCCCCAGGGTTAGGGCTTCCAGGGCTGCTGTCTTCTTCCCCAAGCTTTAATTTCCTTGCTGCAAATTAACATATTTAATGGCTTTGGCCCATCCACTGATCTACCTTTTCTAGTGAGGTCTGCAGACATTACTGACCTGGTGTTCCCTGCCCAGGTACCTTATTTCAGCCACTCTTGAGAATATGCTGCGGCCTTCTTTCTATTTTTAAAGTCTGATCTATTTGGCTCCACATGGAGAAGAGTCCTGTCCCACTACTGCACACACTGAGCCCCATGGTGGCTTCAGTGTAGGTTGTGACTTGTCACCAGGAGGCCCAGGTGAGAACATAGCCCTGGCTCTCCCCAGGCTGTCCCATTCCACAGACTCCTGGAGAAGCCAGCACTGTCCTCAGGAGCTCCCAGTGACCTCTTCTCGAGCTCAGGGCTCAGCCTGCTCAGTTAGGGTCACAGATGTGAGATCTTCACCCAGCTCTTCTGCTTGGCTCCTTCTGTGTAGCTGGGGTTAGCATTCAAAAAGGTCACAACCTGTGGCTTCATGACCTCTATCTTGACTTCATTTGGATACTGGGAAAATGGGAGAAAAATTAAATAGGATGATATTCTGTTCCCTGGAGATGAGAGAGTTGTGGAGGGGCATTGCTGGAATTTGGGAAATAAAATGGGCCTTTGCGTCCCTTAAAAGCATCAGTTCAAAGAATGTCTTTATAAAAAAAAATTTCATGACGTGTATTTTTTTTCTACATTATTACAACTTCTTTTTTATTTTTATTTTTTATTTGGGAGGGAGACTTGTCTTCTTGTTGTTCTGAGAGGAAGTCCGTCTTTCCTCTCTCTCTCTCTCTCCCCAGTCCCCCTCCTCCCCTCCCTCTGGCCAGGAAGCACATGTATTTCTCGGAGGATCCTTAAGGGACCCTGTGTATAAATACAGGTGTATTGTCCTGTGAATGAATTTCACACAATTTATTATCACATCTTGAAGGGTAAGAAAAACTCTGCTGTTGCTTTAGTGGCGGAGGGAGTTTCAGGCAGATACCTGGTTGCAAACCACATGCTTCACATAATGTAAGCACACCCTAAGTGCTTCCCCACTGGGATGGCACCCTTCTGCTGAGAAGGCCTGGGGCACCCAGAGCACTGGGACTGCCTGCTGGGATGGGAAGAGTTAACTGAATTAACTTATATTTAGTTATTTAACTTATATTTAGACCCAGGCTTGCCAGGTAATGGCAAGACTGGACTTGACTGGGAACGCCAGCCTGGGCACAAGGATGTCTCTTGGGTATCTCTATCATCAGAGTAATTGAGCTGACTTCTTAGTTGTGATTAGTTACCAATATAGTTCCAACATTATTTCAACTAGTGTCAATATGGGGGCTGTGGTCACAATCACACAACCTTTTCACTAAAGATGGCAGTGCTCAGCTGAGTTGTCAAGTAAGAGGGAGGGAAAGGAGGTTCTAAGCATGTTTCTGAAGACCCCTCACTTGCAGGAAAGTTGAAGACTTCCATAGGGAAGACAGATCACTTGCTGCGCATTCATGAGGCCCTGGGTTGGAGGTGCAGCACCTACCTCCTAAAAGAAAAAGGACTTAAGTAGATTAAGATGCTAACTTGTCACTCCCTTTCTTTGGAACAAGTTTGCAGCAGGCAAGTCTTTTTCAGATAGAAGAAAGTATTGGGGATTCTTTCTGCATTAAGAATGAAAACTCTGGATTACAGATTAAAATTGGTATCACTAAAGCAAACCTGAACCTTGCAGGAAGTAGGTTGTGAGAAGTCATAATTAGTGTGAAATTATATTTCCCAGTGATATTATGGCCTCAATCCACATGAACCTACAGGACTGTAACTCCCTAGGTAAGCAGTTTCTGGGTGGTTCTGGCACTTGGGACTGGACTCAGAGGTCACTCCCCATCTTCTCTCTCAGTCCTTGCAGAGTACTTTCCCATCATCTCTCAGAACATAAAGACTTTCAAGGTCTTTTCCCCTTTGTTTTAGGGAGCTAAATACAAAGCAGAGCCTAATGAAAGCACTTACTACCGAGCTGTCTCCTTGTAGACCTGCTACTGTGTCTACAAACCTTTGCCTGTGACAGAACTTTAAATGATCATAAGTGGTTTCCAAGTCACAGTCAGTGGGAAGACCACCTAAGACTCTGGACGAACATCTGCCAGTTAAAGATCACTGAACGAGCCAGAACTGGTGGTGCATGCCTATAATCCCAGCAACTCAGGAGGCTGAGGCAGCAGGGTCACAAGTTCAAGGTTAGCCTCAGCAACTTAGCAAGGTACTGAACACCTTAATGAGACCCTATATCAAAATAAAAATTTAAAAAGGTTAGGGATTTTGTTCAGTGGTTAAGACACCTGGGTTCAATACCTGGTACTAAAAAAAAAATCACTGAACCAAAAATCACAGCTTCTCCACCTCGAAGGAAAGGATGGCGGAGGACTCTGCCTTTTGGAAATTCAAGATGAACTTATATTCACATGGTTTGGTACAGCTTCCACATGTCAATTGCCTAATAAGTAGCTTCTCAAACAAGCTTCCTTCTTCCTCCCAAGCATTCAACATTGGTGCCAGGTCTCTCAGTAAAATCAAATAAAAGCTTGCTGCCTATTATATTATAAGATGAGGACAAAATTAACATGAAAAATAAGGAGGGTCCTTAACTCTTCCTCTCTCACAGATCAACAAATCCAAGATGGCAATAGGGACATGACAGAATGCCTTGCATGAGAAAAATATTGAACAATCAACCAGAGAGCCAGAAAATGGTTCATATTCGAGAGCCTGTGGGTCACACACACATTCCCAGGGAAAAGTTGCTTTCTCTGTCCATCTTCAGAGGAGAATTCTTGAGGAACACAGCCAAATGCCACATCTTTCTGGAATTGGAGTTCTGCCTTAGGCTCTGAGCAAAGTATGGGGATTCCCATTCCTTGACCACAGCCCACACAGAGCTGCCTAGCAGTCCTGGGCTTTAGCTGCAACCTCATGTATCTGCCACTCTCCCAGAGCAGCTGGCAGTAAGTGGTATCCAGGGAAGGCCCTGGTGAGAAAATTGCTGTCTACCCCCTACCCTCCCATGGATGTCTTGGCAATCAAGTCTGCCAACAAGCAAACAATTATGGTACAACACCTTGTTTTGCTATAGCTCTGCATACCTGCCATAAGCACTTTGAAAACACAGAATCACATGTTGGATGGAGGATGTTAAAGCAGAGGAAAATATAACTATTCATCATACCAAAACAGGAGAAATCAGAACCTTAGTCCCTAATATTTGGAAGAGCTAAACTCAGGCTCAGGTTTTCAGATGTCATTATATACAAAGACTGAAGGGTGACAGGTGGTCCCATTAGAAACAAATCCACAAAGCTTCATTTCTGATAATTAGAGACTGAAATATTGTGATCCTATTTATTCCATCAGCAAGAGTTGTGACAGTCTTTTTCCAAGAATAAGGCTCCACCCTTTGGAAATTCAGTGTGAACTTATCATTTTCACATACTGTTTGACAGTTTTCACATGTTGATTGTCCAATAAGAAACTTCCTGAACAAAGATTCTTTTTACTTCAGAGCACTGAAGCTAGTGTCAGGCCTCTGGATACTGTACATGGAAATCAAAACTGTGGTCTGTTACCTGATCTGCATATGACAAAATTAACATAGATCAAACTAATGTATGATGGTGGTGTGCAATGACCATACCTATGATCCCACCAACTCAGTTTTCTGAGGCAGGAGAATCACAAGTTCAAGACCAACTAGGCAACTTAGCACAACCCTGTCTCAAAATAAAAAGAACTGGAGTGGTAACTTAGTAACAGAGAAGCTGGGTTCAAATTGGAAGAGAAAAACAGTTACAACAATGGAAAGAGAGTCATCACAGAATATTTCAGTACAAAACAATCTTGAAGTAGTAATCCTGAAATAAAACATTCCTGGCTAACGAGTGCTGTGAGTCTAATTCCTTAGGTATTAACATTATCTCATCTGCAACATGCAATTAGTTACATGTAATTAACACATTTACACTGTAAACCTTATTTGCATATTGCCTGCCCCCTTTGCTATCAGCTATACATATAAGCTATGCACATACATAGGCAAAAATAATAGCATTCTATTCTTAAATATCCTGTTTTCAGATCTTCATAACTATTTTTTTCCAGCTTATCATTGATAAAGTGTATTTGGGTAAGATTTTAATTTCTGTAATTTAATATTTCATTGCACACCATTTACTCCCTAGCCCCATTTAGAATTTAGGAGTGAGCAGGTGAATGAGTGTGCAAACCAGGCATGCTTTCAATTGGTGACTTCCATCCCCATGGCACAGTCTCAATTATGAGGAAGCTTTTAAGTCCACACCCCATGTAGACCACCTTCCACCTTGGCTTTCTGAGTGGATCCGTAGACACTTTCCAACAGCAGAACATGGCTTCAATAAAGCACTATTTGAAAAGTATTTAATAATATTACCTGAAGTTATTTGGCCAAATACAACTGAATCTTTATAATGCTGAGAGAAAACAAAATTATTTACTCATTCACTATAAATTAGTTTGGAAACCCAGCCATGGCACCTAGCACACAATGAGCCTGTGTTAGCTTTCTCCTGGAACTTGTGTGCTTTGTGCTCCTTCCTAAGACTTAGGAGAGACTTGCAGCTCCTGAGTTGGTGGTGACTCTTTGTAGCACAATTCTGTATGTTTTAAGGGGCAATTAATTCTAATAATTGATGTTGGTCCAGCATGATCTTAAATGATTTATTAAAGAATTTTCTGCCTCAAGAAAGACATCTCTGAAAGGATCATACCTGTTGCTGCCGTGCCCTGAGAAATTCCAGAAACAAGGGAAACTGAGAGGCAGACACAGGTGAGAAGTGGGTAGCCCAGCATGGGGACTGCACCTGCCCAGGCCACCCAGCCTCGCTCATAGTCTAGAGCTGGAAGAGCACACAGTGGACAGGTTTGTGATGGAGTTTCAGGCACCAGGCTGAGCTTGAGACCAGGGCCCCAACAGGGCTACTGACTGGGAGAGTCTGGACAGGGGTGCTGCAGCTGCCCACTCCATGGGTCTCAAATGATGACCCCACTGGACATTACTCCACCCACCTCAGGGTTTTGACTACTTTAGGACTTTGCTTGCAAAAGACAAAGACCTCTGGTAGAGGGAGCTTGGAGCTGCTACCCTGTTCCTGAAGGAAGACCTACATACAGATCATTAAGGATGGGACATGGCAGGGGGGGTGGCAATAAAAAGGGGCAGCTGATAGAGAAGAGAGTAAACATTGAGCACCTACTATGTGCTAGCTCTCTGATAGGGTCTTTCCATTTTTGTTGTTCCTAAAGCCACACAGAGCACTGAAAATTGTGTATATTTATCCTTGTTCATAGATGAGGAAACAGGTTTAAAGAGGTCAGGCAACCTGTCAATTGTGAGTCTAGTAAGGGGCAGGTCCAGCCTTTCCACCTAGCACTGTCCCGCAAAGTCCTTGTCTCTTCACTATGCTCCATGATGCTCCAGAGACACCTCACATCCCCTGCTATGGTTCAGCCTGGAGTCACCCTCCTTCTCCCCACTGTTCCCTGGAGGAGCCAGAACTAGGGATGAGGAGGATGCTGGTCAGCTCTAAGGACAGTGTCCATTTCCACCCACAGGTTCTCATCCACCACTCCAAAGCAGGTTCAATTAGGTAAAATCTAAGTAATATTAGTGTGAACTTATATGCACCAACTCAAAGCAAGCCCTCTGGATATGCCTTCTGACCAGGTCACCAGCACTAGTTATCCCTTCTTTGGGAAATTCTAAGCCTCCTTCAACTCACAAAATTCTCTGCTAATGTTGCTCAGATCGGCTGCTCCCTGAGTGCTGGGGTTGCATCCACTCAATGTTGGGCTGCTTCTGATTGTCCATGCTCAGTACCTGACCCACAGCAATCTCTCCACAAATGTCGGTGAAATGAATGAATGGGGACCAATCTATGCCCACCTCAGTTTCAACAGAAAAGGCCTGACTGGCTCTCTGGGGCCTTCTGGGATCCTCCCACCTAGTCTTTTGTCCTCAAAGAGCAAAAGTTTGTTGTATTTCTGGCATAGTTCCCAGAGTCTTCTGTACCCTCCTGAGACAAGCAGATCCCATGCCATCCCTAGGACACCAGAGAACTGCAACAGCATGCCAAGTTTAAAAAGGAGAGGCAATGCAGGCCCAATGAGAGTTGTGGTCAAACCTGCATGTGGAGATGCAGCGCTGCTCTCCTGAAGCATGGGAGAGGGACATCTCCCACTTTCAGGAAAGGTATGGGTGAAGGAACTCTAAGATGACCCAAAGGGCAGAAACTGAATGGGGATGTCCAAAATTTATCCCTTATCTGACTCAGAGCCGTCCCAGGCAGACTGAAGTCATTAGCTGGCCCCCCGAGGTAGGAGGAACCTCCAAGATGCTTGGCACAGGGAACCCAAAGAAGCAGGCACCAGCCTGGGTCCATCCTAAATCTCTAAAACAAAACCACTGGGGCAGGAAAAGTCACATCCAGGGCTGTCCTTCCCTCCCACCTCCTTGGAGCAACACATGCCCTTTCAAAAAGAAAAAAACAAAACAAAACAAAACAAAAAAACAAAACAGCACTGGTAAAAATCACATCCATTTACAGCACTGTTTTTCCCAGAGTCACAAAAGAAAGACCATTATCATACCCTGAATTAGATCTGTGATGTTTTTGAATGTGCAGTTAATCCATTTAAAGGTGTAAAGAAGTTCATTTAATGAACATTATAATCACATTAGAGTTGGAAACTTCCAACTCTTTTGTTGAATAAAAAGAAGTTCAATGACATTAACTTCTCTTAGTTCATTTTAATGAATAATCAAACATGTCTACTTTTGATGCATGGGTTCTGCATACCAATGTCTTCCAGTCCAGAAGGGTAAGAATAGGGCTGCCGGATGTCACATTGCAGTCAAATAATTACAAAGTAAAAGGGATCACTCCTACTTTCTATACTCACTATGAAATGATAAGGCCGAACTCCTTGAACTTGTAATTATATAACAGAAATATTAATATTCTGGTTTGGTGTTCTTGTCTCCTGTGTTAAATATATTCTTACAATGATCATGTTTACTACTTGACATGTAGATCTTTCCCCAGGGAGACTACTACTTGGATCCTATGAGATTTGGGCCGTGATTAGGGTAACACTGTCCATTTTTAAACCTCATGCTATTTTGGGTCTCTGCATGAGGCTCCTGTTGGTGACTGATGAACTGGCTCAAAGGGCCAGCCCAGATGCTTCCCACTTGAACTTAAAGTGGGTGGGAATCCAGATGTCCTAGGTATGCCACTGATGCTAATTTAAAGGACCAGACTATAAAATAAAAATGGGCAAGTTTGGAATAACCCTACATTTGATGAAGAAGAACTTCCTAGACCAACTGCACCTTCCTGCTCAGAATTCCCATTATGTGCACTGAATTTACCCAAGTCAAAACCAAAACATTGGAGTGGTCACATTCAATCCATCAGTCTGGTCTCCCTCAGCCATCGCACCTGTAACCCTCATTTTAATTCAGGAATATATATTTTATCTTATACTTTTGCTCCCTCTCTCATCTATAATTACAAAAAATTGAAAAACAAAGAGTTGAGTATGTTACATAAATATACTGCAGAAGATGCCATAAGGCAATGGGCTAGATTTCCTTTGACCAAAACAAAAGAAAAAGAAAAAAAAACAAGAGAAAGGCATTTAACATTAAGTAAGGACAAGTCTCAGAAGAGCTGGTGTAAATGTGAATTAGCAACGTAGCCAGAGAAGAGTCAACCCAGTTCCACTTACTGTCTCCTAGATTTGTGCCTGATGCCACCTGCTCACTGGTGACAGCAATGGATGAAATAATCAGGGTCCTTAACTACACAATTGCTCTGATGAATACATTATACCCACAAGAAGATACATCCATTCACAATGCAAACTGCAAACAAGATCCACAGAGTGGAATAAGGAGCACATATCACAGATTCCCAACAGGTACACAAATAAAGGTTTGCATGCTGGATATCTGTCCATATGGATGCAATATGCAAACCCCTGCTTTTTGAGTGCAACCTGAGTTGCAAGAAGTTACACAAATGCACGAGCATGCAGATCTAGATCACAATTCCAACATGCACCCAGACAAGTAGACAAGAGAAATCTACAGTTGCAGTGAGTTTTCCCCCCTCCTGCCTCTGCCCTTTGAAAACAAGTAGAATTTATCTCTGTTTTAAGGAGGTTGTGTCTGGCAAGGGTTCCAGAGAGAAGGTGGGGTGCAAATCAGCAGCCACCACTGGGAGAGTATAGAAGCACACCCCAGCTAAGTACCTCACCTGAGTTACTCTAAGAGCAACATTTATCTCTTTTATCCCTTAAGCGTAATTCAAACAAGTGGCTCCTCTAGGGGGTTGGCATGTATGCCATTCAAAATACCTTATGAAATCAAATGAGGGCTTCAGCAAGCATTATACAAAGAAGTGTGGGTGTGAGTATACATGTGTATACATACATACATACATACACACGTACACACACACACACGGAGTCTAGCAGCTCCACCAGCCTTGATGCTTGGTGCATTCAATCCAACAAGTGGGAGAGAAAATCAAAGCACAAGTAAGTTGGGTGGGCAACCCCAGCTCTTTCCTGGCCACCTCTGGACTTATTCACCTTCTTACAGACAATTTCTCACCCACAGTCTGGGAGCCAGTCTGGGAGCTGTAACTCCACAACAGACCACCTTTTTGAGGTTCAAGCTTCACCCCAGCCCCAAAGTGACTGAACAACCTCTTTTGTTCCCTCCATCATTCCTTCTATTAAGTCCTCTAGCCAAAACATTTCCTACTATAGGAAAAAATATTTTACTCTTCTAGCAAGGACATAAACCAATAAACCAGATCACCTGCTACTGCCCCTCACTTGGCTGAGAGCCAGGAGGAGAGCACAGTCCTTACCTGGAAGCTGAGATGCAGGTGTCAGTCCCACATGTGTCTTCCATGCCTACCCAAAATGCCAGGGGCATGTGGTCTTCTGCCTTCTGGCTGAGTTCTGGTAACTCTCCTGCTGCCTCAAATTCATCCTCAATTTCTAATGGCTTTAATTTCAAAATATATCCCTCCTTCTCTACATCTTAACCATCAGATTTCCCACTTCAGCTTTACTATCCCAATGTCTGACTGTTCCCACTACATTCCACTCTTCTGGCTTAAGGCCTTCCCTAGACTTAATTTCTTCAACCTTAGATATTAACTGCAAAATAAAAACAACAAGTCATCTATGAAATATTAATGTACTGATTATGGGAATACTACCTATTTTATAAATTCTTAATTTCATAACTAGCTAGAGACACAGACATAAAATTATACCTCTGGCAGGGTGGGGGGACTTTGTTGCATTGAATCTTACATAAAATACAAAATCTTTGCCAAGAAGCAATAGCATCAAGAATAGCCAAATTCCCAAACTGTTCTTCCAGATAGGAACAACAATCACCTTCACACACAACCTGGTCTCAAACTTCAGTAAGATACCTATTCTGTCTTCTTAGGTTTCCTCCTCAAACTGAGAGTTCTCCTGACAATACCAGGAAAGGCTAAGCTTGCTGGTCTTATCACTGAGGCAGGTAAGGAACAGAGAAGCAGTGCAACAGATCTATTCACTCATGTTCAGTCATCTTCTGCCCAGGATCAAGAGCGGGAAGATGCCAGACAACTTGGCCTTGTTCTGTTCTCTACATTACCCACTTCTGCAGAACTCAACTGACAATCTACCATAAGTTCCCCCTTCCTACTGTTCAATCAATCAATGCTCCATTTCATATTCTTGTCTGCTTGGATGCACTTCTATGGCCTGGGTGACTGTCCCCTTTAAAACTCATATAAAGACATAATTTCAAAAGTCATCTGTTAATGGTATGTGCAAGAGATGTCCTCAGGAGGTGATTAGATGAATAATTAATATTGGACCCACATGTTTACATTAGTATCTTTACAAAAAGAGGAAGAGATTAACCCAAGTAAGTAAACTTATCCTGTCTCACCATGAGCCACCTTGGGACTCTACAGAGCCCCCAGCCCCTGGCAAGAAGTCTTTCACTAGAAGCAGTCCCACAGACCACAGATTTACCTGCCTCCAGAACTGTACAAAATAAATGTCCTTTCTTTATAAAATTACCCAGGCTGTGGTATACAGTTACAGCAAAGGAAAAGAGACTAAGACATCCAAACTACTAACTATTGTCTTCCTACTCTACCACTGTCACTCCTTAAGTCAAAGGAAGTCACTATTTCTCTTGTTATTTCATTGTCACTTCTTCATTATCATGCTACATTTTCATTCACTGTATTAGACTGCATCCTGTGATTTAACCAGGCCCTACTGTGCTCCTCTTTGGTTGTACCTGGATAACACTACGCAAGGCAAGATAATGCTTGTCAGAAAACAAGTAAGTGACCAAATCAACCTCCATTCCCAGGGCCTGGAGACAATTAGTGGAACTTTCATGGAATTAAGGAAGGAGACTATACACCCACTAGGCAGCAAGTGGCTATGGGGGTGGGGGGCAGGTGGGAGGTGAACTTCAACTAGGAAAATCCACTCCCCTATAAAACCCTGCATGTAACTCCACTCTAATTAAATTATAATAATGAAATTTGCATCAGTGTGATTAGTATCTATCTACCTACCTGCACTCTCCACTAAACTGTAAGCTCCATGAGAGAGAACTATATCCAATCTGATCATTAGTAAAATCCCTGGGCCCTATCAGTATTTGGCACACAGCTATAATCAATTACTTTAGCTCCACTGGGTTAAAAAAAGAACTTAATTTATGCCTAAATAAAGCTCTGTTACAAGGTGGTACTCTTGTGGTACACAATAGATCTTTTCTGGAAAAGCTTATAATAAGATCTAATATTTCTAGACCTCTAGTCATTCCAAGATTTTTTTAAGGACTACTCTGTATCTTCAATTTATCCTCATGAGAAACTTCCAGAGGAGGTACTGTGATTATTCCCATTTTATAGATGAGGCATTTAAGACAGAGAGGTCTTCACAGATCAATGACAAAGGTGAGATTCAAACCCTGGAAGTTTCACCTAAAAACCCACACTTCTCATCACTACAGTGTATCTCCCCTTCCTGAAAAGAATCCAAATTCTTAAATACCAATAAACTAAGACAAAATTAAATGATATGAAAATAAATTTAGACGTACACATACAAGTCACAAGTTTCACTTGACAATTCAAAAAAAAAACTGAATTGCTCCAATGTCTGATGCTTACTGTTATGCAAAAGAAGTCAAAATTAAAACCACTATTACTTTTCAAGTGTCAGATACTAATGGGAGACTGAAACCCAAAACATTCTCATATTAAAAATGCTTTCTTCTAAAAAAATATGCTTTATTCTCTCACTAAACCCCTGTTATAAAAATGTATAAAGTCAATTTTTATCTGCCTAGGGATGCCAAATCACCATACTGGGCCTAAGAGAACTGATATGTATTGCCCAGATTTTCCAAAGAAGTAGCAGAAATGTGTGAAGAATGCACTCTGTCCATGTTTTGTCTCTCCAGATCTTGCAGCACAGGTTGTGGGGAAAGAACATGTTCAAAGTTTGACTGAATCCTGCAAGCTTTTCTTCTATCAAAAAAGGAAAAAAATACCATGTGACAGGGAAGATGGAGTGAGAGGGAGCAAAAAGAAAATCTGAATTATCAGATTTCTGCCCAGCAGCTGCCTACAAGTCCTGAACACTCTATAGCTGCTTTCAGAGGCATGGGGGCTGAGAGGTCTGGGAGTCCCCTGGTTTTTGAAGCTGCATGTTGTTCCATGGAATGCCAAAGGCCCTAAGAAGAATATCTTTAGAAAAATAAATTTAACTCACCTTCCCCTGCTCCTAAGGAAGCAGTTTCATGACCACCAGATCCCCATTTAAGGGTCTATTTCCAGCAAGAACCCCATCAATAAAAGTGTCTCCATCACTGTTCTAGGTTGGAGAGAGAATTAAAGGCACAGTCAGCTCACCATGGCCTGGCACCAAAAACACTTCCTTGGTTGAAGAATTTTAGACTTCAGAATCTTTCTACTAACTTAACAGAAACACTAATCCACAGCCACAAACACATATTTAAGTGTATTTCAGTCTCTTTCATTCTTCTAGAAACTCATACTAGTTGTGCCTTTTCAGAGGATAAGAAGTCAAATGCTAATTTCTCTTATAGAAGGTGACCGCAAAAGGGTCTAGAAAGTCACTACTCAAATTTTTCTATGAGGCACTCTATACAGATAAGATTCAACACTAAAGGATAAAAAGTGATTACTATGAACTTCTGCAGTTATCTAAAACTGACATTTCAAAATCACTATGCAAAAAAAGTGGATTTTAGTTGCTCTGCATTTTTAGAGTTTCCAGTTACAAAACCATCAGGCATTTCTTCAGATTTTCTGCTCAATTTCCAATCTATTTGGGGGTTGGCAGCTGTGACCTCCAAACAGCCAAACATGACCCCACCGTACTCCCTAAGCAACAGCTACCATGTTAGCAACAAGCAATTATTGCAGCTGACCTCATAATGATCTTCACTGGAAATAAAGAGATACTAGGAAATAGAGAGTGCAACTCAAGGGTCGCCCATCACCATCATGCTGCCTTCTGCAATTTAGAGGGACATGATCCTGTGGCCCTCCCTGGAACCAAAAAAGCTATTGGGAGGTCACCCTAACCTATTCTTGTGTGTCAAAACATAGGCAATGAAATGCCTCTTTCATAAGCAGTTTATAACCACCCCTTGGCAGCTCAGATTTAAATGCTAGGGTGATGGTAGTGTCAGCTTCCTATCCCGAGAAACCAAGGAAAGAGGAGATGAGTTGAGCCCCAGACAACACATAAACCTCCAGCTATTCCACACTATTCAGTTCTTCCTTAATTCATTCAGAAACTTTTATCTACTGCCAAATCTCTTAGTATAAAGATACTAAGCTTGGGAAATATTCAATGTTAAACTTTGAATCATTCCTCTTAACTAGTTCTTAATGACAGAGTTCAGTTTTTTTTTCTTGATGCCAGAAGACTTGTCCTATCCATCTGAAAGTATTTTTTTTAAGTAAAAGAGAAATGGATAATGAACATTCACAGAGAAAACAGAAAGGGATCTGGGGTAATCTAAATACTCAGGAAAGAGGATGAAGGAGGACAATCTAAGTATGCCATGATGGCCAGAAAGCATCCTTCACTGATGGGAAGAGCTAGCTCCCTATGGACCAGAAATAAATTCCACAGCTACAAAAAGGGTGCCTCCCATAACAAGACCCAGAAAAAATTTCAGAGCTCCTTGGACCAACATAATACAGAATAGAAACTGTGCTTTATATATTTTTAAAAGTATGGACTTTTCTGTTTCATTTTTCCCTTTATCCTATCCCCAAATATAATAAAAAGACATCTAAAACATCTCAATATAATTTTATCTTGGTTTGCTTGAAAGTCACATGATTTTATCCACACTCCATATTTTATTTTTATGGAGTACCCCCAAGAGGCTAGCAGGGACACATAAGTGACTCATCCCATTTGTTTTGGATTTGTTAAAAGAAAATGAAAACTGATTTTCTATCAGTGGAAATTACAATAAACCTAAGTCAAGTTACCTCAAAACAAAATAGTACTTGATAATGGAATATCAATTCACTGTTCTTTAACTACTATGTAAATACTTTAGAACAGCAAAATTAATCATTTCACATTGAATAATTTTATAACCATTTGTAGTAAGAATTAACCTAAATAATCAAATTTCTATTTTTTTTTCTTTCTTAAAAATCCTGGAAGTTTTAAGTTGTAAATGACAGATAATATTTATCCTCCTCTTTCATTTTACAAATAATGGTTGTGCTCCCCTGGAGTAATAAGCTCAAGCCCACTGGTGACAGCCCCTGTTTTTGGTGGTGGCTAAAGGGCAGGTATTTCTAAGGGATATGGGTAGAGCTTAGTCCCATGGCACAAGATGCCCACACGTGTGCATGCAAGAACCTTCAATGACGGCAAGGAAGCAATGAGGGCACAGGGAACCAGGCTTGGGAATCAAGGAGGTACAGGCCAGAGGGAGACCTCTTTTGCATTTCAGCATGAAGCTCCAAGAAATATGAAAATCCTACATTTGAATGAAACACAGGTCCACTGAGGAAAACTGGGCAAGGGATATACTGAATATCATTTACTTAACCATTTGTTAGTTGTATTGATAACTTTCCAGTATTTGATATAAGGTACATGTGCTTCCTTTTATACTTTTGTCCTAAACCCCACATCTGATAGGTGGTAACCTAATGGATTGAACTTGGGAAAATTCAAGAATGTGCACTCAGAGAGAAGAGAAAACCGCTCTAGTTCCCCTCATCACTCCAACCAATGAGCACAAACCTCGGCATGAACAGACAAGATCTGAAATCTGCTCAGTTCACAGGTGTCTCTCAGGATGAACCCGTTAATTATATGGAATATGATTTTCATGCCTAAAAATCCATGTTTTCACACATGAGGGCTCCTAAGGTAACCAAGTTCCTCCAACTAGCATGTCAATGAAGAAAATCTTTCTTTCTAATGCAGAGAATATGCTGGTTATGCAGAACTTATTGAGAGATGGCTTATGCATCTTCAGCATGGCACTTTCCTAAGAAATGCTTTTGGGTAATTTTTGTGATGCTGTATGTGATCTCTATCTTATGATCAAACTGTAGAATGTAATACCTATGTAAACTGCACTTTTTCACTGTACAGTGGAACTCTTCCTGCTGACCCTCAAGCCTACACCTCAAGTAGTATGGTCAGTATATATACTATGTTCTGTCACAGAACAGAATATGATTCAGAATAATGTGACATTTCAGTGATGCTTTTGACCTAATCAATTGGGTAAGACTTGATTTGCATTTGTGTTCAAGATCAACAAATCCCTATTTCCAAAGAGCCAGGGATAAGGGACCAAGCAGAACTTAGAACAGGTCTTTAAGATTTTTATAACAATAACAGTATCACTTATGACATATATGACTGTACTGATAATCTCACTAAATTCATTATTTAACATAATGAAATACATGTATTACATTTCCCCGTCTGCAGTTTAAGTCGGTCCCTATGGTTCTTCAAGTGTGAAAAATCTATAGCTATTCTGCTTATATGGCATCCTGGAAAAGTTAGGTCAGGAATTCAAGAATATTGCCCTCCCAGCTCTGTACCATCAAGCCTTCTCCAGAGACCTACTGCTTATGACATGACAGTGTAAACTTGCTTTAACAGGACAGGACCTCTTAAAATGAATCATGAATGTAAAAAGGTTCTAAAGTACCAAGGGTAAAGAGCCTTGTTACCAAGAGCTATCATCAGCATGGAAGTGAAGTGAGAAACCCTGACATCTCCCCCTCCAAAAACAAAGAAAGCATTACACATTACTTTGGAAAAATGTCCGACTAGTTCATGCAGATTGAAAGTAGATAGCACATTTGTTTCAGAAAGATTAACTTAAATCAATGGAAAAAATGATAAATCCTATTAAGCTGTAAACCAGGAAATGTCCAATTACACGAACTGGTGGGTAGTCTACCTAGGGCCAGCTGCTCTCTGCAGTCTCAAAACAAACGCCTAACTTCACATTTGGTGTGTGCTTTCAAGACCAGCAGAAGTGGTGGTGAACCAAAGGCAAATTTTTCTTACTTAGATGAAACAAATTTTTGCCCATACTCAATTTAATTATATTACTGTTTTTTTTAATTTATAATACATGATTTCAGTTTCACAGCACATCTAGAAAACTAAGTGTGACACCAAGTTTATGATAAAGTTATTGAACTTACCAGAGAAGGAATGAAGGCTTCGTGAAACTTCTGTGGATTGATTCTCAATATACCCTTTAAAACAAAAATGAAATCTGTTAACATCTAAATAGCTATATGTTTTTATTTTTCTATAAGTAATGTTATTCTCCAATAAAAAGTTGGTTAATAATTTGTTCTACAAAACACATTTGATGTATGAAAACCTTTCATTAAATACATGAAACATGACTTATGTTGATGGGGATAAGACCAGAACCCATGGAAAACTACAAACTCAGATGACACTTGGTGAGAACAGGCAAAGGTGAAGATCAGCAGAGCTTTGCACAGAGTGTGATAGTGGCAACTTTGGGATTTTAGATGCTGGTCTTCAAATTTAAACTTTGACCTTAAGTACGAGGCTATGTGAAGTTCATGTCTTACTACATAATAGGGGTTTTTAATTCTCCCTACTCCAAGAGCTTTGTAAAATTGTTTGTTTCTGTAACAATTTTCAAAATGATACAAGTTGATTTCCAACCTGCATAATTAGACTCAAAAAACTAATGCACATGTTTTACTGAGGACCCTCTGCAGAGATGAATGAGTAAATAGTTCAAAATGGTTCATAAGCGGCTCTTATAGCAAAAGGGAAATACTGGCTCCAAGGGTTAGAGGCCACCCAGTCAGCCTTCTACTTCATGTTATTCTAGCACCAAATCAGGGCCCACTTCTATTTATGCACAGGGGTGCAGGTGGAGCCAGTCCTCAATAGTGGTTCAGTGCTTTACCTCAGGAAACTTTAAGTCTCCCCAGGTTCCAGCTGCATTTGCAGGCCACTGGAACACAGGAATGGAAGCAGTTGTTTACCTAACAGCCAGATTTAAAGGATCATTTGAGAAAGTGTTTTAAATAAGAATTTACCCCTAAAGTGAATGACTCAAAGAAACATAATTAACAAAATAGATGAGGACATAAAATTAGGCAGAAATAATTTCTTTCTTTCTCTGTTATACCATGTTTAAATTACAAATATCTGTGCTACGATATACAAAGTCATATCAAATAGACTACAAATTTTCCTTCAGCCCTTAGTTATATATCAAGCACAATTGTCAAGACCCTGAGTCAGATAACAGCGGGGTGGTGGGTGATAACTAATCTTGATCCTTGTTGTAAATGAACATGTACAGAATGCCAAGGTGAGGATGCAGTTTCCTTTCAGCTGGAGGACAAGGAAATTCTCCAGGGACAGTGTCTGATCTGATCCTGGAAGGAAGAGTCAAATTTTCAAGTAAATCAGAAGACAAGGACAGTAGAAGATACTGTGTTAGCAAAAGTGAATTAGAAAACCAACAGTTACTCTTCCCCTCAGACCAGAACTGTACTTCTGTGAGAGAGAGAGGAGGGGGGGGGCAGGGAAATATGGCTGGATAAGCACTGAGGCCTCCCTTAATGGTGCTGAAGCAATTCACTTCTACAACAGTTGTTTCTTCCTAGGGAAGAGGAGCACCACAACTTACATTTATCCTAAATAGTCATCTACTCAATAATTCCTGATAACTAGCATTATAAGTGCCCTGTTAAGAGATACAAATACAGTGAAGAGTCACACACAGTCGCTACCCTCACAGAGCCCACAGGTTAAGCAGTTTAAGCATTTGCCAAACAAATGAAAGTCAGTTCATTGAAATTACATTTTTGACAATTTGATATTCTGACTCCACGAACTTTTTTCTAGCCTGAGTTTTTTTTTTTTTTTAATCCCTACTCATTTATCACCAATTCCAGTTCAGTAAGTGGTTTGCACATGAAGAAATAAAGAAGCAAGAACACCCCGTGCTTTAAGTGCCTTTAATTAGAGAGCACTCAGAGAGACCAAGGCTGGGCTCAAGGAAAGGGACTTGTGGCTCAAGGCTCTATTAAAAGGAAAAGACATTAAAAAGACCTTAAATATTTTACTCATAATTCTCTATTCCCAAATTCATATGTAAAAATATATAGGAGATGGCAGAAGCTGTGTTCCAAAACAGCAATTGTAAATTTGACTGGAGCACAGCTTTTAAGAACTGTACCTCAGGAACAGAACCCCTAAGAGATCAGATCACAATAATAAAGTTCTAAAAAGTTCCCACATCAGACCAGGGTGGTTCCTAAAGCCTGCAGAGAAGCTAGCAGCACAGTCTGTTGAGAACTATCTGTCAGAAAAAAGGTAAGGAGGGTGAATGGAAATAGGAAAGACAATAGAAGGAACTGGACAAAACTTTTCTATGTTGACATATGAATATGCCACGAGCAAAACTAGATGTCATGTACAACCACAAGAATGGGATCTAATTAGAGTAAATTGTACTCCATGTATGTATAAAATGTCAAAATGCACTCTACTTCATAAATATCTAAAAAGAACCATAAAAAATCTGTCATCTACAAGACATATCCAGCGCATTCTCTGTCTTAACTGGAAAAATGTCAGACTTTTATTCTCCTGTTTTTACCAACACCTCTAAACTCACCCAGTCACTCATCTGTCATCTGCCTTCAAACCCTCCTCGAACCCTGAAATTTGACCAGTAAGGATGCTGTTTCTTCCACCTTTGCTCTGAATGCTCCTGACAACTCCTTACTGACTTGAAACCTAGCTGTCCTCTGATGTCCTCTCTTCCCTTGAGTGCTCCCAGGGACCAGGGAGACTTCTCCTCCTTGCTTCTCCAACATGCCTTTAAAATGATTTTCCCTCCATTCATTCTTAAAAAAAAAAAAAAAAACTCCAAGTCCTTGGAAGTTCATGCTATTTCTTTGGTGCATTTCTTTCCTGCTTCCTCTTCAAACGTTCCCAATAACAGCCCTGTTTCACGGATGTGCTCACTGGTAGCCCACTGCCTTCCCCACCATCCTGACTCACAAAAACATTTTTAGGCATTCACATCCATATCAATGACTAGGAAACCCTAGTCTGTCATCCTAGGTACCTTCTCCACCCACCCTAGCCACTCTTCCATGTCCACCACGTGTATTCTGTCATCATCCTAATAACACTGTGTTCAAACACAAACCAAACATTACTTTCTTATTAGAGACTTCTGTCCTTTGAATTCACTTACTGTAGAAACTCCACTACAACAATACTTCAGTTTCACCAAGAACTCCAAATTACAGTCTGACCAACTTTTTAATATTCACTATCTTCCCACAAAGCTTACTCCCATTTTTGGCTCCCTAGTAATGTCCTGCTGTTACTTCTTACCATCACAAACCCTGAGCTTTGAGTCCCCTCCTACCCTTATACTCGACCAGCAAAGCCCTCTCTCAACTGACACCAGTTGTCCTCCTTATCCCTGCCTACCTGAAGAACCAAATGGTACTGTAGAACACAACTGGGTTGATTTGTCTAATTTGGCAATCACAAACACCTTTTATCTGACTGATGGGGTATTTGGTAACAGCCTGAAGAATTTCGCACGTGAAAGTATGTATTCCAGATTACGCTGAAAACCATAAGCTCTAGCAGCAGCTGTGAACAGCCACCTTCACATGCAGTAACCCCCTGAGCTGAGTCACAGACACTCCTTGACAATAAGAAGAGCAATCTCAAGTACCACTTCCACAGATGTCCTCCAGGCCACACACTGTTTTCACAGTTTTATCTCTATGAACTAATTTAACCCTCCCAAAAACTAAGAGGTAGAGGTAGAGACTCTTATATTCTTTTTTGCATAGGAGAAACTGGGGCACTGAGAGGGTGATGAAACTGCCACTATCACACTATGTTCAAGCCTGGGTAGGTTTGCTCGAGTCCCAGCACTCAACTACTGCAGGGCCTCGGTGCTTGCTTTAATCCACACCAGGGCCTCTTCACTCATTTATCCATCTGCCCTGCTTTCCTCCCCACAGTCAGCACCACATCTAATCCTGTGTGCCCTGTCTTGGTTAGTGACTACATCATCCATTGAGCCATCTGGGCTTCTTCCCTCTCCCTCAATTTCCACATCTAACTGTCAGAAGGTCGAGTCAGCAATCACTCCACATCCACCTATTTCTCTCCCTCTTCATCACCACCACCCTTTTTCATTTCTTCAAATGTTCTTCCCTAGTTTACATCAATGGCTCCAAATGTCTAGCTTCTACTCTAGTCTATTCATCTTCCCATACCAGAGAGACACTTTTAGGATATGAAACAGATCATGTTCTTCCTGCTTAGCACCCTTCAGTGACTTCCCATTGTTCTTTGAATAAAATATAGCTCCAAGAGACCCTCCATGACTTGGTTGCTGTCAACCTCTCCAACTACTCCCATGTTGTAATTTCTCTGTTCACTTATATTCCAACAGCCTTCTTTCCTGCTCCTCAAAACACCAACCGTATTCAACTTGCAGATGTCTCCACCTATATTCCTCTCCTAAGGCTCAAAATTCCTGACTCCCTCTCACCCTTCAGACCTGAACTCAAGAGAGAACCTCCTCACAGAAGCCTTCCCTAATCACCCTAGATAATGTGGCTCTCCCTTCTTGTTATCTCCCATCTTTCTTATTTCCCTATTAACAATTAACTCAATCTGTAATTTTTTGTATTTCTAAAGTTATTTCTGCCTACTTCCCCTATCTTATCACTGGTATATATGTGGTATTCAACAGGTTGTCAGGAAACATTTCTTGAGCTAACTGATTAATTAACATCTGCACAGTTGACAATCTACTATTGCCCCTGGTATTAATGTTACAAGTGACACCTCTCCCTTCTGAATGACTGGGTGCATTCCACTGTAGTGTCACCTTATTTTTCTCATCTTTAATTTATACCCAAGTATTTCCACCTGACTTCATACTTAACAAAGGATCCTAGAAACTAGCCTATCCTGTCCTCTCTCTTCCTGGAGTAGAATTTTTTGCAGAGGTCAAATAACAGTTCATATTCTACTCTAGGAGGGACCTCTGACAGGTGTCTCAGTCAAAGCATCCTCTGGAATCTGAAACAGCCAATTCTACCATCCTCCTCCTCACTTCTCCATGGTCACCTCCCCAAACTGAAGCCCCTTCTACACATGTTCATCATGCTCTCATCTCTCCCAACATCTTCCATAAAACCTCCCAATACTGCACCTCTGAAGAAAGGAATGCTAAGGAATGCTATTTGCTCTTTGATGTGAGAACCTGACTAAAAAAAAAAAAAAAAAAAAAAAAAAAAAACCTTCAAAACTACTGGTACATTATCATGTGTTATTGCTGCTTAGGGAGAGTTATTTGGTCACTGTAGTCTCTTCTTCCCCATATAGGGTAAATCAATTAAATGTTGAATTATTAGTATAGGTACTAAAGAATATCATTTTATTCCTTTTTTTTTTTTTTGGCAGGGCTGGGGATTAAACCCAGGGCCTTGTGTTTACAAGGCAAGCATTCTACCAATTAAGCTATGGCCCTAGACCTTTACTCCTGTTTTGGAAAACCATAAAATCTCTCAATGAAAGTTTATTTTCTCTGAATTGAGAGGACCTGATATATAATAGTCAACAAATGTTTCAGAGTATATCTAACACACTTAATTTTCTCCATTTTCTCCAATGGCATTACAATATTATTTCTTGTCTAGTTGCTTTTACCTTGCCCACCCAGACTTACACTCTGAAAGTTTATATCCAAAAGCAGATGAACTGTTTCTCTGCCTATCTTTTTTTTTTTTTTTCTGCTACCAGGGATTGAACTCAGGGGTACTCAACCACTGAACCACATCTCCAACCCAATTTCCCTACATTGTATTTTATTTAGTAACAGGGCTCATTGAGTTGCTTAGCATCTTGCAGTTTCTAAGGCTGACTTTGACCTGCAATTCTCCTGCCTCAGCCTCCCAAGCTGCTGGGAGTATAGGCATGCGCCACCTCACCTAAAAATCTTATTTACACTGTTGTATCTTTCACATGTTGACCTCATATCTGGAAGTCATTCCTCTCCCCATCTGCCAAGTACAACTGTTCTCACATGTGGGGGGAGGCTCTGGCTGTGGAGTCTCATGAGGTCATAGACCAGGGGGAATCACTTATGAGCTCCTGGGATTGAGAGTTGTTATATTGATAAGATTTTTGTTTTGTTTTAATGTCAGCAAACACTCATTTTGAAAGCAAAAATTAATAGCAGAAGAAATACCATGGCAGAAAATTATTTACACTATCTCTATAGAGGTATAATACTGCAACCAAAATTCTAAGCTATTTTTCTCTCATATTATAAATACTGAGTTTCCCTCACATTTTCTTCAAAAGATCTTCATCTTTATGCAGACAGTAAATATTTATTCAACATAAATTTATTAAGCATCAGCCATATGCTAGGCACTGAGCTAAGCTGTGGACTAAGACATGATCCTAACAACACTTGAGCACAGGTCAATATGGAAAGGAGATAAAACAGAAGAGATGAAATAGTGTCTATTTGGATGGATCCTCAGCTGAAAATACAAATATAGCAGCTGGACTTCCAGAACAAGAGAAAACAAAATACAGTCAACATTTAAGTCAGCCATACAGCACATGGCAAAAGTTCTATACTAATCCAAGAATTATGAAAAAAAAACTTAGTTCAAAGAATAACTGGTCCTGCCTCCATCTCCAGCCTTATTACTTAAGCCTGCCTTAGATTTCACACCAAAGGAGACATAAGCTTCCTTACTCCACAATGTTCCACAAGTTCATGTTTTCATTAGTGCAACTGCATCTCCACATCTCCTTCCTACACGTGTCACTCATTTAATAGGTGTAAACTGTCATCCTCAATACCCACCAAAGATGTCACCTCCTCAAACCGGCCTCTCCAGAAGTACAGTCCAGTGTCCCACAGTAACTTCCCATACTCCCTGGTCATCGTTCTATCTGAGTACCTGCCATTTTATCCCCAAAACATCAGTTACCATGACTTCCTCCCTCTACTAGTCAGTAAGCTTGTAAGTACAAAAAAAATCAGTACCTTCCACAGTCATCTCAAAAGCAACTATGCAATATGCTCCTAACCTTAACTGTTCTAGGTTCACAGGGAATGCTCAACGAATTACTCCGCCAACCACTGAACTAGCTTGGAAACACATTATGTAAGCTATAACACAATCAACAAGGACTGTCTATTGGTGGTCACTGTTTTCTTCCCAATCTTATCCATTTTTCTCAGTCATTCAGCATCTTTGTGCTTCAGGTAAACTGAACTATTCAATGTCTGACATATCCAAACCCCACTTCCCACTTTTGCCTTAGTATCTCACACTGGTACCAGTAGCTCCACTTGGAAAAGTCTCTTGCTTACGCAAATCCTCTCTTAATTTAGCCAAACTGGCCAGGGCCTGGCTGTCCATGGCCTGCCCTCATCCCTTCCAATGAAGCATCCCTAGGCAACAATACTGGAAGTAAGAGCTCCCTCCTCTCAAATCAGAGTACTTTGCTAACCACTGTCTCATAGTGCTTCTAAATGCACTGCAGGTCAAAGAAGCAGTAAACCCTACACCAATTATGTGATCATCTCAAAGCAGGCAGCACAGACAGGAAAGAGTGGAATGAATAGCACACAGCACGAGTTTCACATATTCAGGAAATATCAGCCAGTAGTTTTACACACCTGGATAGGCACTCCTCTCCTCGAGCCTTCTGAAACTGCCTCCTTGGAGGTGTAGGCTTCAAATATGCTCCTTTTCTTCTCTTGCATGAACTTGTTCTTTGACTTTTGTCACCTGTAAAAGCAATGATCTCTGTCCTGAAACATCTCTGTATTTTTAAAACTGGAGACATAATGCTTATTAGTATTATTATTTACAAAGATCAATATGAGAATGAAATTCTTTGATGATGAATTGAGTCACAAAGAGGAAAGAATGTATAAGGAAACATGAAAAAACAGGTACAGATGAGACCTTCAAATTAGCACAACCACATGTATGGAACAAAACCTGAACAATTAGTTTGGTATGCCTTGCTGCTTAAAGATACAAACTTAAAAAATAAGAATTATTAAAAGATGGTCACTTTTCTGGAGGAAATTAAACAGTTCTGCACAATGTATTAATGAATTAAGAAGAAACCACACCTAGTTCTAGAATAAATAACATGGGAGAACAGTACAGTTCACCAGAAGAATTAGTCCCCTCATCCTAAGAGCTGCCCTCCACCTCCACACCCACTCCACTGGTACCTCAGTTCTGCAGTTGCCAGGACAGACTCTATTTCCTTAGCTACCTCTGGGGGGCACTCAGGCATCAGAGGTTCAGTCTGTAGTCAGGATGGCTCATTACTGGTTCCAGGGGAACCTCCACTGCTGAGCTCAGAGTTCATCTTGTCTGACATACTTCAGTTGTCACCAGCTGAAACCAAAGAGATCAATGAGTACAAAACAGTCAACCTGCATCCTCCTCTGCCCTCCCAGAAATTTAGCATTTTGGTGCATTGCAATTATACATATACTGGGACTGTTACATGCTTGTACATACACAAATACAGCAATATAATTTGGTCAATTTTGTTCCACAATATTTCTACTTTGTTGTCCCTTCTTCCCTTCCCATTGCCACTTTCTCTAATTTACTGGTTTCCCTTCCATGTTCATAAAATTCACATCATATTTTTCCTTTTTTCTCTCTAGCTTCCACATACAAGAGAAAACAGATGGCCCTTGACTTTCTGAATTTGGCTTATTTCACTTAACATAATGTTCTCATGTTCTATCCATTTTCCTGCAAAAGACATAATGGTATTCTTCTTTATGACTGAACAAAACTCTACTGTGTATATATGTCAACTTTAGAGTTTATTATACTTTTTATATCATACTGAAATAAAAATACAATACCATATTTTTAAAGTATGGACAAATGTACATATGATGGGAGGGAAAGGATAGCTCCAGGTCATGGAATCTAAAACAATTTGAGGAAGGATTTCAAGGCAGAACTGAGAGTGAGAGATGCCTACTCCTGGCAAAATGAAATAAAAACAAACAAAAATAGAGATACAAACAGAAAATCCACGCAGATTCTTGCATGAATTCCTTAACAGATAATGAATTACTAGACTAGTGTCCTGCTTCTATGAAAGGAGCTAGTGCTATCTGGAAAACACCTGGGTTTTTTGAAGGTACTGGGGAATTTCTGAAGCATGAATGAGCAAAAGAGTAGAAGGACAGATCAGAGTTACTTCAGGAAAAAAAAATCAGTCAAGTCAAGGGCTTAGACTCTCACAGATTTGAGAAAGAGTAGCAGCAAGGGGCCAAAGGGAAGGAGGGTTGCCCTGGAGTTATGCAAACAGACACCGAATAGAAGTGGCCCTTGAGGGCACCCCACAGCATGGGCTGGCACTCTGCAGCCAGAAGATATGGATAAAGCTGTCACATGGCAACAGGGTGGGTTTCCACCTAGGAGGCTGGAAGGTAGGAACTTCACTATGTTAGAGAAGATGATAATCCACCTGAGTGCTGCTTGCTTCCACATGGAACAATCCACCAAATTCTTGGACAGTGCAGCATAACTGACAGAAATTAACCTGTCATTTGAGTACACATGCTCAGAGTGGTGAGAACAGATAAAATTGCCAAGAGCACTGAAACAGAGGAGAACATAGGACAAAGGACAATTCAGCAACATTCCCTTCCCCACACCTAGCTGTGTGGGTCCACTGACCCTGCAGAGGTCCTGGGTACTCTTATTTCAACAAAACTGTAGTTGGTGCAACATTCAGGAATGCCAAGAGTTAGAAGTACAGAATATAAAAAAGAAGCTAATAAATATAGCTCAGTTGGTAGAATGCTTGCCTTGAAAGTATAAGGCCCTGGGTTTGATCCCCAGTACCACAAGAAAAAAAAATGTTTTTAAAGAAGCTAATAAAGACTATGAAAAAAAAAATCCTGAATCAGATATTATAAGAACAAGGGAGAGAGAATTTCCTTAGGAGAAGAGATCAATGATCAGGGTTTGATCCCACTAGTGAGTAAGAATAAATATAATGATATTCTCAGGTGGATCAAAGGGTTGGGGACAAACTGTCAACAGTGCAAAAAGCAAGAACCAAAATTGAGGAAGGGTTATTACATACATCAACGCTGATGAGGAGAGGAGCTAAAAATTCCAGGGACTTACTGCGAGTTGTATGAAATGAGAGAATAAAAAAAATCTTGACTCGACTGTTCCTTGGTCAGTAGCATTGGTATGTTTCCTCCACCATCGATATCCCAGCTTGTGATTTACAACTCACATGTCTCTAGCTCAGGAAGAAAAGGGAATGTTGGAGGAGGTTCATCTTGTAACCCCAGTGGCTCCCACAGTAATTAGGATAAAAGTGGTGCTCAACAGCCTCTCCTTACATGAAAATATGAGTAAACAAACAGAATACCAAGTACAGCAGGGTTGTTTAATGTGGAAACCACATTAAAAACAAGGCAGGAAAGAATGAGAAAAGGACCAAAGACCCAAGGTGCCAAATTGGAAAGAATATGGCAGACAATTAGGCATGGAGACAAAGCTCACCTTTGGGTATCAGACCCCTAGAATTAAACATGAAGATTAGTATGTTAGATACTAGGAAGATGGGGGCTGGGGTTGTGGTTCAATGGTAGACCATTTTCCTGGCATGTGTGGGACACTGGGTTTGAGCATCAGCACAACATAAATAAATAAAATAATGGTATTGTGTCCATTTACAACTAAAATAAAATTCCTAAAAATATACTAAGATGACCAAACAGGCAATCTTCCCTCCCCTGTGCCACAGTTGTAAAGGCCCACTAATCTTGGAGAAATCCTAGGTACTCCTCCCCTGGCAAGCTGGAAGGACAAGTCAATTTGAATACTCACCAACTTCCAGGATGAGGGCCACTGATACAATGCCTAGCTGCCCACTGGCTCCTAGAGACTCCCACCATAGAAACAGACACTATAAAGAGCTGGGATGTAGTTAGGACAAGTAGGCTGTGATGGGCATGTGTCACATGATACAAAAAAATGGGCATGGTGATGAATGGGGAAGGTACTAGACTTGAGAAAGTAAATCTGAAGAAAGCAAGTAAGAGAAAGAATTGTTCTGAGTTTCCACACCTGGCAAAACAGTACAGGTAGGTTCAAAATTCTAAATAGATGTAGCTGATCTGGGACAGAAGTCAGGTTCCATCAAATGCACACTATGGGACTTATAAGCACTAGGGTCAGTGTGACAAGGGCAATCCATGCCTCTGGGGTCAGAAATTAAAAAAGAAAAGTCCCACAAGTGCCAATGCTGCGCTGGCAGGACCCAAGAGTAAGAGCCTCCCAGTACTTTTGTATCTTTTCACTGTCTTAAGCTATTATCAGCTCTAATGTTAGCAAGAAAATAAGAAATTTATGAATGAGGACAGTGAGGAAAACTAAGAAGAAAAATCAAAAGACAGGTTTAAAGAGAAAGATTGGGTCTACTCAGAATCTAAGGAGCCAAGGAAAGCAAGAGATGGAAAAACCAAGTGCAAGAAGGTTTAACTGACAAAATAAAAAGGGGAAAAAGAGGAAGAGAAGTAAAATAAATCTCACTGAAATTAGAAAACAATTTACAAGTAAGTGAAAAATACATGGGTTAAGCAACAAATAATATTAACTACCAAACAGATTAAGTAATAGCTAAGAGATCCCTATTTCAGAATATATATTGAAATAAATTTGAATAAAATTTATATGTTTAAAAATGAAAGACAAAAGGTCACAGGGGCAAGAATGTTCAGAATGAGTGAACAAAACATTCATAAACATTATCCCCCCAAATAAAAATAACAATAAAACAACAAAAACTGTCAACAACATTTGAAGATCTGGATACTGAATGAAAACACAAAAGAAATGGAACAGGTGGTTTGGTAAAAATTAATGAATGTTGGTAAACAGGAAGTGAGGGGTGCTTTAGGCTGGAGCTCCTCCCACCCCACACCCACTGTCAAGTCCTTGGGGTGGAAGTCCCACTAGTGCAGGACAAGCTGTGAAAACTGGGAGCTCCACTGCCAGAGAAAGTTAAGTTTATTTGGAGAAGAAGGATAATCCCATACCTGGGACACTGTCACTGATTCCAGGGACAAAAAGGAAAGGTCAAATACCACAACTATCCTGAATTTGCAACACCAGTCAGGAAAAGTGACAGATCAGCAGACCAAAGAGAAATTTAACAAGGAATAAGACAGGCAGAGTAAGCCTTGATCAAAATCAGCTCTCCCTTGCTGGCCTGGAAGACTGCTTGCACAAGACTGCAAACTTGAAGGAGAGGAACCAGAGGGCCCAAAGAGCTACTCATCCCTGGAAGAATGTGAGGCCTTGCAAATGTATAAAGAGAAATGTAAGGAAGGTTAGTGAATTTCCTGAACTTTGAAATGCACTCCTCAAGCCTCATAAGAACCACTGATCAAGGGTATGAGCCTCTTAGTTTCAAGTAATTGAAACACGACCCCTAACCCATAATAAGACCACTAAAACATGCTGACCCAGGGGCAACTGCTGGAGAGTTGGGCAGAAAAATAAAAACAAAGAAAAAAGGAAGAAATGAGCACCAGCAACCACACACAGCAGGAGAAACAGACTCCAAGTAATTAAACAAGCTGAGCAATCACCTCCAACTCTGAGGGTAAGAAAGGGAATCAGAATACAAAAAGTATTATAAAAAATATCCAGCTTCCACACACTCATACCAAACAATCATAAGATACGCAAAGAAACAGAAAAGTGTGACCCATACACATACATAATGAAGGAAAAGTAGTCTTAATGAAAACTGTCTCAGAGGAGCACAGATTTAAGACATCAAAGCAGTTACTATAAACGTGAAGAACAAAAGGAACCATTTTTGAAGTAAAGTGATTATGATGATGACTGATCAACAGAATGAGGATAAATTATTTTTAAAAAAAGAACCAAATAGAAATTCCAAACTGAATGATGAAAGTACCTAACTGAAGAATTCACTAGAGAGGCTCAATAGTAGATCTGACCTTACAGAATACATAATCAATAAAAAATACAGATTGTTAGGTGCAGTGATGCATCTCTATAATCTCAGCAACTCAGGAGGATGAGACAAGACTATTGCAAATTCAAGGCCAGTCTCAGCAACTTACCAAGGCCTTAAGGAGCCTAGTGAGAACCTGTCTCAATATTAAAAATAAAAAAGCACTGGGGATGTAGATCAGTGACAAAGCACCCCTGACTTCCATCAATCCCCAGTACAAAAAAAGAAAAGAAAAAGAAAAAGAAAATGAACTGTAACACTGTCACTTCATTTTTGGGAATTCATCATACCCATATCTGAATAGGATGATAAGGAAGTTGATATGCACCTCCCACTTTTGGTTCCAGAAGGAAATTCAAATTTTGCAAATCTCCAACAGGTATAGAATAAATTCTCCCTAATCCCATAGCTACTATAAATGTTTAAGCCACTCTTGGTTTTATTGACCCTACTGGCCCCAGGAGTCTTTTTATTTTTAATTAGAGCATTATGATTATTCATACTATTTTAGTTCATTTTGACCATATATGCAAAGAATTTTATTTCAATACACATGTACTCCCCGTTTCTCTGTCCTCCTCCCTCCCCATTCTTTCTCATCTCCTCTATTGATCTACCTTTACTTCTTTATTTTATTGGTATTTTCTACATATATACACAGGTGAAATTCTTTTTGGTATGTTTGCATATATACACAACATTGCTGTTGTTAAATTCATTCCTTATTTCTACTCCAGTTCCACACTATGTCCTATCCTCCTCCTACTCTGCTGATCTACCCTACACATTTTTGATATCCAGTCTCATACACTGCCACCTACTTACTCTAACTTCAACATGTAAGAGAAAACAATTGGCTCTTAATTTTCTGAGTCTGGATTTTGTCAATATCTGCATTTTACCTTCAAATGTCATTATTTCATTCATTCTTATGGCTGAGTAAAATGCCACCATGTGTATGTGCCATATTTTCTCCACCCATTCATCTTCTGATGAGCACCTGGGTCCATTCCATAATTTGGATATGAAGAACTGTGTTGCTTTAAACATTGAAGTGACTGTATTCTGTATATGGTATTCTGTAGATGGTATTCTGATCTTAGTTTTTTTGGGTAAATACTGTAGAGTGACGTAACTTGGTCACATTTTGGTTGTGATCCTGGTTTTCTGAGGGACTGCTTTTCATAATGGTTGTACTAATTTGTAGTCCAAGCAGCGATGTATGAGTATACATTTTACGCAAGATTCTTCCTGCCAGCACTTATTATTGTTCATGTTCTTGAAATTTGTCATTATGACTGGGGTAAAATAAAATCTTAGTGTTGTTTTGATTTTCATTTCCCTAATTCACAGAGATGTTGAACATTTTTTCATATATTTGTTGTTCACTTTTATTTCTTCTTTGAGAAATTCCTACTTAGTTTAGTTCTTTGTTCCCTTTGTTAATTGGGATTTTGGGGGTTTCTTTTTTTGGCTTTGAGTTTTTTGAATTTGTTATATATTCTTTAATATGTAACACCCTGTCAAAGTAGCTAGCAAAGATTTTCTTTCATTATGCAGATCTCTCTTGACTCTCTTAATCATTTTCTTTGATGTGCAAAAGTTTTCAAATTTGATGACATCCCACTTATTGACTCTTGGTTTTATTTATCGGGATTTAGGGAACTTGTTCAGGAGTCAGTGTCTATACCTACATGATGGTTAACCCTATATTTTCTTCTAACAGTTGCAAAATCTCTGGCCTAATTGAAAAGTCATTGATCCACTGATTTAATTTTTGTGCAGGGTTCAATATAGAGATCTAATTTTATTCTTGAACATATTGATATTCAGTTTTCCCAGCACCATTTGTAAGAAAGGTTGTCTTTCTATGACATATACTTTTGGTATCTTTATCAAATATGAAGTGGCTGTATTTGGGTTTGTCTTAGTGTCTTCCATTCCACTGGTCTTCCTATTTTGATGCTGTTATATTGCTGTTTTTGTTAGTATAATTTTGTTGCATAATCTGGGATCAGTTACTGTTATCCTCCTTCACTGATTTTCTTGTTCTGAAGTTCTATTGTCATTCTATGTCTCTTACTCTTCCAAATGAAAGTAGACTGGTTTTTCTAGTTCTGTGAAGAATTTCATTGGTATTTTGATTGAATGTCTATAATGCTCTTGATAGTATGGCCATTCTGACAAAATAAATTTTGCCTATTCTTGAACATGGAATGTCTTTCCATCTTCTGAGGTCTTCTTCAATTTCTTCCTTCCATGTTCTATAGTTTTCATTGTAGAGTTATTTCACTTCCTTGGTTAGATTAATTCCAAGATTTTTTTAAAAGTTTATTGTGAAAGGAGTGGTTTTCCTGATTTCTTTCTTAACTGAATTGCTGTTGGAATATTGAAATGCTATTGATTTACAAGTGCTGATTTTATATACTGGTACTTCACTAAATTCACTTATTAGATCTACAAGTCTCTTGAGCAATGCATTTCCTCTCAGATTCTCTTTGTGTATGGAATGATTTCAACATAAGCATCCTACCTATGATCCTTCACAGTGTGACCACAGAACAGGAATCAAACACAGGATATCTCTATAAAACTTAGAGAAATTAAAAGGATTAAAAGGGAATGTAACAACTTCATGCTATTTAGACAACTGATGAAATTGGCAAATACCTAGAAATATCCAAGTTACTAAAACTGATTTTAAAAAAATAGAAAAATCTGAAGAGATTTATAAGAAGAATTTGAATTTGTAACTTAAAGAAAAGTCCAGGACCAGAGGGCTTCACTAGTGAATTCTACCAAACACTAAAAAAGAAATAATGCCAATTCTTTAAAACTCTTCCAGAAAATAAGGAAAATTCATTTTAGGAGGTCAGTTTTACCCAGACAACACCAGACAAAGGTGTCACAAGAAAAGTTTTTAACATATATTTCATATTTTTAAATGTTCTTCTTTATTCATACTGTTAATTTGTTTTCCATAGAAATTTATCAACTTCATCTAAAGTTTAAAGGTGAGGGCAGAACATGATCCAAAATATCCACATGGATTGTCTTAATACCTATTTCAGTGTTGTTCTTTCTACAATGATGGAAAATCTGTATATCTGTGTTACCCAATATGTGCTCACTAGTCATGTCTTTTGAGCTTTTTAAAAAGAGTGGTTACATTACCATGACTGAAAAACTGTCATATGCAAAACAATTGTATTTCATTAATATTCTCATAGGATATTGTCTCAGGTTTTAGAATTCTAGACTGTGGATTATATTCTCTCAGTACTTTGAGGTTGAAATTTCATTGGTTTATGGTCTCTGTTGTTTCTGATGAGAAGTCAGTCGTTAGTCTAATTGTTAATTCTCTGAAAGTACACTTTTTCCCCTCCCCTGGCAGCTTTAGAGATTTTTCTCTTTATCTTTGGTTTTCTGCAGACATACCACAGTACATGAGTATGGGCTGCTTTTTCTCCTGTGTGGTGGTAAGAAGGTTTCTTGAATATTTTGCTTGGTAATTTTTGTCAGTTTAGGAATGTTTTCAGTCATTCTCTTAACAAATTCTACTTGTACCTATTCTCTCTCAACCCTGCCTGGGACTTAATTACACACTTTTGATCTCCTCAATGTATCTGTGTTCCTTGGTCTCCTCAGTTTTCAACATCCTTTTTTCTCTGAATCTTATCAATTCACTAATTCTCTTCTCAGCTCTATCTCATCTTCTGTTAAACCATCTGTTAACTTCATAATTTCAGTTATTTCAAGACTAGAATTTTCATTTTGGTTTTTTTACGTTTTCATTTCTCTTCTGAGAATGCAAAACCTTGTTTTTAATATTTGAACAAGTACAACTTGTTCATGAAAAGTTCAATATCAAAATCCCCTATGGATCTACTATTTCCTCTTGCTTCTACTTGATCATGTTCTGTCTGAAATTTTTTTTTAATTATAGACTGGATATACTTGCATGATTTCTGCAGTAACAATATGGGACCTATTGTAATGTTCTTATCTTCTACTTAGGATTTGCATGTGCTTCTGCCAAGCACCTGAGATAAAAACAACAAATTTAAACATATTTAAACATATTTAAAGTAGAGCTCCAAGGCTGGGACTGATGCTCCAAGGTAGGGCCCTGGGCTCACATGCATGAGGCACTGGGTTCAATCCTCAGTAACAAAAACATGAATAAATAAAATAAAGGTATTGGGTCCACCTATAACTAAATATACTTTTTGAAACAGTAGAGCGACAGTCCCTGTGATGTTCTATCTACATCAGATTCACCCAGGCTTCTAGATGTGGCCCTTCAGGATCCTAGTTCCAAATTGGAGTAATTCACAAGGACCACATCCCCTCCACATTACAAGGCCCTGAGTTACATTCCCTGTCCCTGTAACCCTAAGAGGCTATCAAATGCATTGCTCAGTTTTTCAGATGATGTTTCAAAAATTGACGAAGATCCACTAGAGAAAAACAGTTTCATATACTGGTCTTGTTTCCCTAAACTTTTATTTTCTTCTAGAAATTCATCCTTTTGTTGATTCTCAAATACCTTCAAGTAGTTCGGTAGGTGAGGGGGAGATGGCTTTTCTATTTGTTGTTTGAAGGAAGATTTATTTTCAACTATTTTCTATCCTTTAACTGAGTGTAGAAGTAGCAGCCTCACTCTTTACACTCATTCTCAATGTCTTAATTTCCAACCTTCCTCCAATATAGACTCACTTTTTTCCCTGACAAAATTTCTCCATACTTACCTTCTCTTTCCTTCCAGTATTACAGACAAAATTATTTTTAAATATTTACAACCTAACATCCTCAATTTTAACTATCTACTCTAAAACTTTACCACCAAAACCATTATTCTCTCCACAGTTTTCTTTCCAATAATATCCAACCACACTAAGATCCTGACCCTGGTCTTCTCATGCCTTTAAGCCACCAACTACCATTCCATTACTCTCATTCCCCTCCCTGAGGAAGTTTTAAAATGTGGTCTAGACTCAATACCTCTATTTCCTCCATTACATTCTCTTTACTCTGCCTTGGAATATGACTTTTGCATTAGTATCTATAACAAAATTAAATTTTCTGTACTGCTGCTCAGGAAGGAGAGCATCATTACTAAAACACTGGCATGATCTTAGATGGAGGGGGAATACTGTATCTCTTTGCTTGTTGAATTTTTATGTGTATGCAAGACACCACTGACAAATTCTTCAGACTGCAAACATCTCACTTCTGGTCTCTGGTATACCTCAGTCTCCTGGCTCTTCTGTTTCTGAAATTCTCTGATTTCCTACTGATTCCTTTCATAGGTTTACTTCTGAGGTTTTTACCATTTGCAAGGTTCTATTCATAAGAGTCATATAACTTCTCTGCTAAAGAGTTAAATCTACATTTCTAGACCTGTTCTCCAAAGTTCCTCTTTAACTTTCCAACTTCCTTCTGAGTAATATCATCCAGAATTTTGAATATAACATGTTTCTAATTCAATTTATATTTTTTCTCAAGCTATACTCTATACCTATGCACTAAATCCAAATAAATGATATCATTATCATTCCCTAGGTAGCAAGCAGTAGTCCTCTTATCTCTTTCCTCCATTAATAAACCTATAGCCAAATTGGGACTATTCTATTTTCATAATGTTTCTAAAGAGATTCCTTCCTTTCCAATTCGATTAGCACTGTCTGAATTCAGGTTGTTGCAACAGTACATCATAGAGATGACAAAAGTTTAATAAGTCTCTCTGTCCATCCATGTTTCACCCAAAACACAAAAGATATTTTATGAAGTGTTTTTTCAAAACCCTGCAGGGTTCCTCATTGCAATTTTGTAATATAACCTACATTTTTATTTCATTTTTTTACTAAAAGATTTTTCAGTGCTACACTAGATGAATTCCTGATGAAAATGTTAGGTTGGGAGATCGAACGTATGGCTTTGAAGTCTGAAAAATGACTTAAAAATAAATTGGTTACAAGTAAACACTTTGGAAGAAACAGAAACAACTACCCATAGGTTCTGAAGAGTTAACAAATGGGAGACAGAGTGTTGGGAGGAAAAAACTGGAGAAGTGACTATTACTGGGATGAATTTTCACTGTTTGTGTTTTTGTTTTGGGAATGGGAGAGGAGTGGATGTTTTGCCTCAAGGACTGGCCAACCATCACAGGAGAGATGCAGGGCAGGCTGCTAAAACAACCATAGAAATTCCACAGATTCCCTGGCCAGAAAAGGGGGAAAGGGCTTGATCCAACAGAGATGGCTGCCAGTGGCAATTAAGGACAGGAGAATGCTGAGAAAAAAAGTGTCCTCAATTCCTATGAACATTGTACAGGTCTCAGATTGACCGTTAACTCTTTTGCTGTGTAAGACAGACTCAGCAGCATCATAAGGCTTAAAATTTTGAACTGAGAGTTCAGTCCTATTTCATGGAGAATAAAACTTTCATTCTGAGCTTCAGGTAAGGTCTAACAACAATTGCCAGTGCAATAAAAAAGTCAGGATTCCTCAGAAGACTTTAAGAGAATTCAAAATCTACACAGAAGATGCACTTGAGTCCAGAAGTTAGAAGCCAACTTGGGCAATACAGCAAGACCCTCTTAAAAAAATGAAAAAAAAAAAAAAAAAAAAAAAAAAAACCAGACACAATCTAAAATCATTTGACATTCAAAAAAGAATCCTGAAAATGTAACCCATTCTAAGGGGAAAAATTAACACATTCCAAACTCCCAACCTCAAAATGTCTCTGATGTTAGAATTATCAAAGACTTCAAAATCAGCTATAATAACTACACTCACTGAGGTTAAAGACAAGAAACCTGAAACAACTGAAAAGATAAGAAATCTCAAAGAAAAATTTACTTTAAAAATGGGAATTTTAAAGCTGATAAATACATTATCTGAAATTAAAGTCAGTAGTTAATCTTCATAGCTAAATAAAAAAAGATTAAAGTGTCAGTGAGTTGAACTTAAGCAGTGCAAACTACACAAACTGAAAAACAAAAAAGACTGAACAAATGAACTGAGCCCAATGGATTTAGAGTCAATATCAAAATGTGAAACATAAGGCTAATTGGAGTTGCAAAACATAAGAAATAAAGAGGTCCTCCCAAATTAATGAAACAATGACTGAAAACATTCCATGTATAACACATAAATACAGATTCAAGGAGCTGAGTGAACACAAAAAAGATAAACTTCAAATAATAACTAAATACATTATTATTGAACTACTGAAAACCAAAATTACAAAGAAAATCTAAGGCATCAAAGGAAAATGACATCCTCCATTCAGAGGGCACTGAATTCTCTATCCAACAAAAATACCCTTCAGGACCAAAGGCAAACAGAAAACACCATCACATAAAGAAGAAAATCCATCACCAGCAGTAATGAGAAGAAACACCAAAAGGAGCTTTTCAGGCTAAATGGAAATGCAATTAGAGCAAACACTGGAAATTTCACGTCTTCTTTCATAGATAGCTACTAATGTATATGCTTTGCCAAGACAATAAAATATAACTAAGAAAGAGGATGACATGGATATGATAAGGAGAACCAGTACAAAATATGTATAAGAAATTTTCCAAGATGAAAGAGAAAGGGAAACTCCAGGATAAAAAATGTGCAACAAGAAAAGAGGGCAACCTCTAGATTGGAGGATGACAATTTAGATTTAAAAAGTGTCAAAAGAGAGAACATTATCACCAAGATCACAGCACAGAACTCCTGTAGAAACAGACACGCAGACATGGAACAGAATAAACAGCCCCAAAATGAATATGATCCCCTGATCTTCAAAAAGTTGTCACAAGCACACAATAGGGAGAGCATTCCCTTCAATAAATGGTGCTGGGAAAACTGGACATACAAAAGTATGAAATTAAGACCATATACAAAAATCATCTCAAAATACACTGAAGATTTAAATATAAGACTTGAAAGTGCAAAACTAATACAAAAAAAAGGATAAAGGTGTACAACACTGATATGGACAAATATTCCTTTGGAATTTGAACACCAAAGGATAAACAACAAGAGCAAATAAAAGTACATATGAGATTGCATCAGTCTAAGTGGTTCTTCAGAACAGCAAAGAAGCAATCAAAACAGTGAACAGATAGAAACTCATAAGGAATTCAAACAACTCATGAGCAAGGAAACAAACCTATCTTAAATTATATAACATATATATGCATATAAAAAGTTATATATATGTATATGTGTGTGTGTATAAAATTTGGAACTCAGAAGTAAAAAACAGTGGAGTTTTCTAGGAAATAGGATGTTAGGAGGGGTTGGGGAGATGTTTTGCAATTAGGAGAAATAAGTGCAAGAGATCTATGGCTTATCATGGTAACTACAGTTAATGACAGCACATTGTATACTTTGAAAGAAATTTTAAGGGTTATTACCACAAAAAAAAATAGGAATTATGTGAGGTAATGGGTATGTCAAATACCTTGATCTAGTCATTAACCAACAAATACATACAACTGAACAAATATGCCAATACTTGTAAATAATGGGAGCCAGGTATGTCAATGTTAAAGAAATTAAAATATAGAAAAGCTAGAACTGTAATTGGACAGTAATTTTTAAAAATAATTTTAGGTGTAGATGGACATAATACATGTATTTTATTATTTTTCATGTGGTGCTGAGGATACAACTCAGTGTCTCACACATGCGAGGCAACCACTTCACCACTGAGCTACAACCCAAGCTTAGGTACCTGCCATCTCTGTGAGCCAATGTCCTAATCCACAAGAGAAAGAGTTATTCACTGCACTGTGCATTGTAATAGTTAAAAGACATTGTCTGCAGAATAGGCTTGGTGTGTCTTTTTTTAAAAGCCTATATTCCCTTAAGATGCTTCTAGCTGAGCCCTGGTTTACCTGGATGGGAGTAAGACTCCCAAAGTCTTATTAGCTACTGAGATTTATTGTCTTAAACACAGACCTGGAAAACTCAAAGTAGAGGAAAAAGGAAGGGCCTGATCACAGAAGATGGTGCCAGCCAACAAGATGAGCTGAGGCACTCAGACTCCTGCAGCTCTGCAACCTCCTCTGATTAGAAAGCAGAAACAGGAGGCTGAGCAGGGAGCTGCTGAGAGTCATATGGTTTAGAGACAGACCTGGGAACAAGGACTCAGGCCCATTCAAGTCCCATTACTCTTTTGCAACCTTAGGCACTTCAGGTTACAGTGGCAACAAATATGCCCCTTCCTATCTACTAACCCCTGACAAAATGTTCCCACCAGCTCTGACAGTACCACATGAGTCTGCTGCAGGGAGACCCAGCTGAATGGAAGAGGAGACAAAAGCAAGCAAGAAAGCCAGGACCCTCCTGCCACCCTCACCACTGAGAACCAAGGCAATCAAGTCTGCCACAGATGCACATCACTATCTGAAGCTCCCAGGAGCTGTGCTGCCAGAAACCAGAGAAAGCCTCAACATACATTAGGCAGATAGGTCTGCATTATTCCTAAGAACTTCTGCCCTCATGAGCCCACAAACACAACACACACAGACTGATCTGAGTCAAACCTACAGGCATCAGCAAGGTCAGAAATGTCCCACTTGAAAGTTCAGCACCCATTCAATGGATAAACATTCTGTAGCACCTCCTCTACAAATTGGGGAGTGGAGCTGGGGGTGGCCAGAATCAAAAGTTCTGTGAAGAAAAAGCACAAGTTTCTTCTCTTGCCTGATGACATGGTTTCCTTTTTACTCCCCACATTTAAAAAAGGCTCCAAGGTTTGAATCCAACTCTGGCTGAGCCTGAAGTACCTTCCAGACCTGATTCATGGGTCCTAGATCCTGACAGCTTCCCAGATCAGCAATGGACAGATTTTACAGTCCCACAGGCTATGCCAACCCATTTGTGGCTGCAGAGGCTCAGGTCAAGCTTGCAAGAAGCCCAGCTCATCTAGGGAAGTTGATTAAGATACACATTCCAGAAAGAAAGGTGAGAGTATGACAGTCAGGGACATGGCTACTCCAGAGGAGGGGAGAGGGAAGACCTCATTTGGTGCTCCAATTTCTAAACAAGAGCTTTCAATTCTATCCCACTGATGACTGGTTCTCTGATATTGGAAGAGCTGTCCCTTTCCAAGGTTGTGAGCAAAGGAAGGAAAGAATGGAGGATATCTGCTTTGAGGGACACAGATTTTTTATTCACCAAACCCTTAGGGGAACCCATGCTAAAAAGAGAGCTCAGAGATGGCAAATTTGAGCCAGTTTCCCTCCCCTGGATCTGTGTCTTGAAACATTGATTACTCTCTTCAGGCCACAGGATTCCCATTTATATCTATATATTGCAAACTATGTCCCCCCTCACAATCCAATGTTGTGGCACTGTGTAGGTGTGGATGGAAGCATTTGTAAGTATGTGGGGATGGTAAGAGCTTGACTCTGATGTCAGACCTGGGAGGGAATTCCTGAATCTGCCCCTTCTTGGCTGGATACTCTTGGGCAAGTCATTCCCCCTGTCAACCCTGATTGACGTCTCTGTGAAATGGCAACCAACTACCCACCTCATAAATCTATTGTACCCTCAGAGTATGACACAGGCTATCACTGATAAATGGAAACTTATTCCTAGAATAATGGGCCCCAGAAATGGAGAATTTAGAAAGCACCACCAATTTCAACTGTGATTCCAGATCTGGAGTTCAACAGATCTGGCCAACAAGTGGTTAGGCCCCTGCCCCTCCAAGACACCAAGCAAGGTGACAAAAGATCCCTCTGAGCATGAGTTGGCCTCAGCCTATAGTTACACAGGAGTCTCATTCCAGCCCCAAACCTATCTGACCCAGACCTCTGACCACTGAAACTCTCACACAGACATCTCAAGGTATACTGCACACATCGAGGATCTTCACACCAAATCCACCCCCACAAACAGCTCAAAGACAAAAGAAGTACCCCTTTACTTCCAACTCCACAACCCCCAAACTCACGGGTCACACCTCTAGCCCTCAGGCAGTAGATGCCCAACCTGGGTGAACCTGCCTCTAATGTGCCGGATCCCGTCACCAAAGAGAACCTCTCTAGAAGCTTCTGCCCTTCACCCGAGGTGCCTGCACCCTCCCCGAGGGGTTTCCAGCACCCACCTCTTTCTTTGAAGTGCTAGGAGGCATCCTCAGCGGTGGCATTGGCTCCTTCACTCTGGACCTTCCTATGGTGGCTGGGAAGGTTCCTGTGCTCTGGACGCAGCGGCAGCAGGCTCCTGTAATTCAGCGGAAGTGTCCTGAAGGCGGCAAGAGCTGCTGGGGGTCCCAGAGGCAGTGGCAGGGACATCCTAGTCGTGGTAGCGGCGGCGGAACCAGCCACAGCGGTGAGGGCAACACGTAGGTCTCCTCGCTCTGGCCTTGGCTCCACCGCTAATGGCGGGATTTAAAAAGGAAATGCGCTGTTGGTTAGGTCACGCCTCTTCCCTCACTTCCGTTTTCCCCTAAGGGGGCGTGGTGCAGAGAAATTTGGACCAATGACGTTGCTACTTTTTCCAAACCCTTATTAGCATAAATGTGAACCAATAGCATTTACCCAAGAGATATATATACCACTAGCTGCTGCAAAGCTGCCAGCTGTAGGTAGCATAGTGTTCTGCTTGAAGTTTCCTGTTTTGAATTCAGAGCACAGGAACCCTGCAGATAACAATTGACCATGAGTTTCTGCTGGAACATTGGCAAGCAGATCCTGCCACTTACTAAAAACCCAACTGTCAGTACAAGCAGGAAACTACTTTCAGTACATGAACCTTCTAGCAAGGTATGTATACTTTTTCATATATATCATTATAAAAGAGATTATGTTTTTTCTCTATGTATATATATATAATGGCATATATATTAATTATTCATTATAAAATGATTTGAAAATTAGACACAGGCAGGATAGGGTTGTAGCTACATGGTAGAGCATATCCCTAGCATGTGTGAGGTACTGGGTTCGATTTTCAGCACCACATATAAATAAATAAAGGAAATCTGGTAAGTTCTTTCAAAACTATGCTTCATAAATCATGCAAACATCAAGTTAAAAAGTTGATTTTTTGTGGGTTTTCTTAACTTTTTATTAAATTTCACTAGTCTTTCTATTTTGAATGTGTCACTTCCAGTAATGTATAGAGGAAGCTTTGAGGAAAAAAATAAATGCAGGCGAAGATACTGAAAAAGAATGTTCTATATTTTCATTACATTTTTTGTAATCTAAATACAGGGCTATATTTTATATTTCTAATCCTATTTTAAGTAGAAGAAATGTGTTTGGAATATGCTCTGTGAATTCATCCTGTAGTCTTCTTGGCTTCTCTTAACTAATGTGTTCATCTAAACAGCAGTCATTACTCCATATGGTATGTTTAATTACTTGGCAAATTCATTATCACTTTTTTTTAAGATAGAGTTTATAAATGCAAAGAATGGCTGAAAAATGTAGAAAGAATTAATTTATAGGCACCTCGATTGCCTTCCATGTTAGAATTTCTGCATTTACAATTTTACATGTCATTAGAGAAAGTTATGAAACATGTTAGTATTTATATGTAGGGTGTGTGTGTGTGTGTGTGAGCATGCATGCACAATTTTTCTGGAACCTATTTTGAACTATTTTAACTAAAGCATGCTCCAACTTCATGAAAAATAAACAAAATAGCACTTCTTATCACTTTTCATGTATTTTTCAGGACTTGGAATGTTTGTCAAGTTTGAAGAAATATTGGCAGTTGATGGGTAGTTACAAATTTAATGAAAAAGAAACTCCACATGCTCTTGAATCTCTGAGTGCTGTGCAGTGTGCTATTCACATGAACCATGTAAGTTTGCAATAGATGGAGAAATGTCTGTTTTTCTTAGTGAATGTTTGAAACATACTTCCCAAGACACTTTAAATTTTTTCATGTGTAGTTTTTTTTCTCATTGTGCACTTGCTGCTGACCCAAGTTTCAAAGCAGAGTTAAAAGTGGGACTCACATTAACATAGACTACCCTAATTTCAACTATGATTTGGTTTATTTCAAATGTAATTTGCCTTTTTTTTCTGGCTAATATTTTGAATCATCTTGTGTGGAACTGGTAAACTGATGTTAATCAGATAGAATATATATATATATATATATATATATATATATATATATCGTAAACAAATGGGATACGTTTTGTTTCTCTGTACATGGCATAAAGGCATACCATTTGTGTAATCATAAATTTACATAGGGTAATGTTGTTTGATTCATTCTGTTATTTTTCCCTTCCCCCCACCCCTCCCATCCCTCTTTTCCCTCTATACAGTCCTTCCTTCCTCCATTCTTGCCCCCCTCCCTAATCCTAACTCTAACCCTAACACTAATCCCTCCCACCCCTCATTATGTGTCATCATCCACTTATTAGCGATATCATTCATCCTTTGGTTTTTTGAGATTGGCTTATCTCACTTAGCATATATATTTTAGGAAATGTATGGGAAGGTAATATTTATACATGTTCTTAAGCTTAGCAAGAAATCATTACAGTGTGGGATACATGCCATTACCTGCATCCTCTCAGGTTTTCTTTCAATTTTAGACAAAAGGAATTTCAGAGCTGGTAGAATCATATTTTCTTTTTAAAATGAGGAGTACACAAATGGCAGTTGTCAGAATTTGGCTTCTGGAGCTGTTAGTTAAGATAGAGATAAAAAACATGTTTAGACATTGACAAATCCAAGTGACTAATTAAGCTACTTGTGTCCTAAAACCAGGGGCAACCAGAATAAGCTTTTAATATGAAACTCCTCTGATCTTTGACTTTTTATTAAATACCGAGTTAATATTCTCATCTTCAAGTATTCTACGAGATTTCTGGAGATTTAGTGATGGTACCACATGGGACAAGGGTTCTATGTCATTGTGTGGAGATAAGTAACTTTTAATTCTGTAGAATGCTTCTGATATGAGTTATATATACTAATTTTATACATAAGTTTCGTATGAAAAATTATCTTCAAAAATCTTGAGAAAACTGATTTAGAATTGGTTTTCTTTTGCTGGAAAACAAAACTCATCAACACTAGCAATTTCAACCAACATTAATTTACTATCTCATGGTTATATGAAATAGACTTTTAGATGGGCTCAACTGAGCTCTAACACTGTAGTACTGCTAGGTTAAAACCAAGGAAACAGCGAGGTCAGGCTTTTAGCTAAAACATCCTTGAGAAAAAAAAGAAAAATCTGCTTCTGAGCTTATAAAAGTTGCTGGTTAAATTCAGTTCCAAGAAATTATTCCTGCCAATATTCATGAATAATGAGATCTTTTTTCATTACTTTGATTCTGAAGATTTGATTGAATAATAAAGTCAGCCACAACTTAAAATTTCATACTGTTTTTTGACATACTAGTTGTATAAGGTTAATCATTTCTAATTCTTTTACTATTCTTGCTTTCACTTACCTGTAGTTTTTTTTCCTTCTTTTTTTTATTGTAAACAAATGGAATACATATTGTTTCTGATTGTACATGGAGTAACAGCATATCATTTGCATAATCATACATTTACAGAGAGTAATGATGTTTGATACATTCGGGCATTTTTTCCTTCCCCCCCACCACTCCCATCCCTCTCTTCCCTCTATACAGTCCCATCGTCCTCCATTCTTGCCCGCCTCCCACCCCTCATTATGTGTCATCATCCGCTTCTCAGTGAGATCATTCGCCTTTTGGATTTTTGAGATTGACTTATCTCAATTGGCATGATATTCTCCAATTTCATCCATTTGCCTGCAAATGCCATAATTTTATTATTCTTTATAGCTGAGTAATATTCCATTGTGTATATATACCACAGTTTATTTATCCTTTCATCAATTGAAGGAAATCTAGGTTGGTTCCACAATCTGGATATTGTGAATTGAGCAACTAGGAACATTGATGTGGCTGCATCTCTGTAGTATGCTGATTTTAAGTCCATTGGGTATAGGCCGAGGAGTGGGATAGCTGGGTCAAATGGTGGTTCCATTCCAAGTTTTCTAAGGAATCTCTACACTGCTTTCCAGAGTGGCTGCACTAATTTGCAGCCCCACTAGCAATATATGAGTGTACCTTTTTCCCCACATCCTCGCCAACACCTAATGTTGCTTGTATTCTTGATAATCATCATTCTAATTGGGGTGAGATGGAATCTTAGGGAAGTTTTGATTTGCATTTCTCTTATTACTAGAGATGTTGAGCATTTTTTCATGTTTGTTATTTGCTTGCAAATCTTCTGTGAAGCGTCTGTTCATATCCTTAGCCCAGTTGTTGATTGGGTTATTTGTATTCCCGGTGTAGAGTTTTTTGAGTTCTTTATATATTCTGGAAATTAGTGCTCTATCTAAAGTATGAGTGGCAAAGATATTCTCCCACTCTATAGGCTTTCTCTTCGCATTGCTTATAGTTTCCTTTGCTGAGAGACAGCTATTTAGTTTGAATCTATCCCAGTTATTGATTCTTGCTTTTATTTCTTTTGTTATGGGAGTTCTGTTAAGGAAGTCTGATCCGAGATCAACAAGGTGAAGATTTGGACCTACTTTTTCTTCTATAAGATGCAAGGTCTCCGGTCTGATTTCAAGGTCCTTGATCCATTGTGAGTTGATTTTTGTGCAGTGTGAGAGATAGGGGTTTAGTTTCATTCTGTTGCATATGGATTTTCAGTTTTCCCAGCACCATTTATTGAAGAGGCTATCTTTTCTGCATTGCATATTTTTGGCACCTTTGTCTATTATGAGAAAATTGTATTTATTTGGATTTGTGTCTGTGTCCTCTATTCTGTACCATTGATCTTCCTGTCTATTTGGGTGCCAATACCATGTCGTTTTTCTTAAACTGATTTGTAGTATAGTTGAAGTTCTGGTATTGCGATACCCCCTGCTTCATTCTTCCTGCTAAGGATTGTTTTAGCTATTCTGGGTTTCTTATTCTTCCAGATGAATTTCATGATTGCTTGCTCTATTTCTGTAAGGTACATCATTGGGATTTTAATTGGAATTGCATTGAATTTGTATAGCACTTTTGGTAGTATGGCCATTTTGACAAAATTAATTCTGCCTATCCAAGAACATGGGAGATCTTTCCATCTTCTAAGGTCTTCCTCAATTTCTTTCTTCAATGTTTTGTAGTTTTCATTGTAGAGGTCTTTTACCTCTTTGGTTAGATTGATTCCCAAGTATGTTTTTTTTGAGGCTATTGCAAATGGGGTTGTTTTCCTCTTTTCTCTTTCAGCTATTTCGTCGCTTGCATATAAAAATGATTTAGATTTATGCTATTTTGCTGAATTCATTGATGAGGTCTAGAAGTTTTCTGGAGGAGTTTTTTGGATCCTCTAAATATAGAATCATGTCATCAGCAAGCAGTGACAGCATAAGTTCCTCTTTTCCTATTTGTATCCCTTTAATTTCTTTAGTCTGCCTAATTGCTTTGGCTAGAGTTTCGAGGACAATGTTGAATAGAAGTGGAGAAAGAGGACATCCCTGACTTGTTCCCATTTTTAAAGGGAATGGTTTCAGTTTTTCTCCATGAAGAATGTTGTTGGCCATGGGCTTAGCACAAATAGCCTTTACAATGTTTAGGTAGGTTCCTACTATCCCTATTTTTTATAGTGTTTTGAGCATGAAGGGGTGTTGTATTTTGTCAAATGCTTTTTCTGCGTCAATTGAAATAACCATATGATTCTTATCCTTAAGTCTATCGACATGATAGATTACGTTTATTGATTTACGGATGTTAAACCACCCTTGCATTCCAGGGATGAACCCCACTTGATCGTGGTGCATGATTCTCTCAATATTCTTTTGGAAACGGTTTGCCAATATTTTCTTAAGGATCTTTGCAACAATATTCATCAAGGATATTGGTCTAAAATTTTCTTTCCTTGATGTGTCTTTTCCTGGTTTGTGTATGAGTGTGATATTAGCTTTATAGAATGAGTGTGGTAGGGTACCCTCATTTCTATTTCCTGGAATACTTTGAGAAGTATAGGAATGAGTTCTTCTTTGAAGGTCTTATAGAACTCGGCTGAGAATCCGTCTGCTCCTGGGCTTTTCCTGGATGGTAGATTTTTAATGGCTTCTTCTATTTCATTGCTTGATATTGATCTGTTTAAATTGTGTATGTCCTCCTAGTTCAGTTTTGGAGGAGCTTATGTCTCTAGAAATTTGTCAATATCTTTGGTAGTTTCTATTTTGTTGGAATACAGATTTTCAAAGTAGCTTCTCATTATTTCTTTATCTCAGTGGTGTCTGTCGTGATATTTCCTTTTGCATCACGTATTTTAGTTATTTGAGTTTTCTCTCTCCTTCTCTTTGTTAGTGTGGTTAAGGATTTGTCTATTTTGTTTACTTTCTCAAAGAACCAACTTTTTGTTTTGTCAATTTTTTGAATTGTTTCTTTTGTTTCAATTTCATTGATTTCAGCTCTGGTTTTAATTATTTTCTGTCTTCTACTACTTTTCCTGTTATTCTTTTCTTCTTTTTCTAGGGCTTTGAACTGTAATGTTAGGTCATTTAGTTGTTGACTTTTCATTCTTTTCTGGAATGCACTCCATGCAATGAATTTTCCTCTTAGTACTGCTTTAATAGTGTCCCAGAGATTTTGATATGCTGTATCTTCATTGTCATTGAACTCTAAGAATTTTTTTATCTCCTCCCTGATGTTTTTTGTTATCCATGTTTCATTCAATAGCATATTATTTAGTCTCCAGGTGTTGGAGTAATTTCTGTTTTTTATTTTGTCATTGATTTCTACTCTCAGTCAATTATAATCTGATAGAACACAAGGCAGTATCTCTAATTTTTTTGCATTTCCTAAGGGCTGCTTTGTGGCATAACATATGGTCTACTTTCGAGAAGGTTCCATGTGATGCTGGGAAGAAAGTGAATCTGCTCGTTGATGGATGGAATATTCTGTATATGTCTATTAAGTCTAGGTTATTGATTGTGTTATTGATTTCTATGGTTTCTTTGGTTTGTTTTTGTTTGGAAGATCTATCTAGTGGTGACAGCCGTGTGCTAAAGTCACCCAAAATTATTTTGTTTTGGTCTATGTGCTTCCTGAAATTGAGAAGGATTGGTTGGATGTACAGGGATGCACAATTGTTGGGGCATAAATATTTACTATTGTTACGTCTTCCTGATTTATGGTTCCCTTAAGCAGTATGAAATGTCCTTCTTTATCCTTTCTGACTAACTTTGGCTTGAAGTCCACTTTATCTGACATAAGGATGGAAACCCCCACATTTTTACTGAGTCCATGTGCATGGTAGGTTTTTTCCCATCCTTTCACCTTTAGTCTGTGGATGTCTTTTTCTATGAGATGAACCTCTTGCAGGCAGCATATTGTTGGGACTTTCGCTTTAATCCATTGTGCGAGTCTATGTCTTTTGATTAATGAGTTTAGGCCATTAATGTTCAGGGTTATTATTGAGATATGATTTGTATTTCCAGTCATTTGGCTTATTTTTGGTTTTTAAGTTGGCTTGGTTTCTCCTTTGAGTGGTTTTTCTCTAGGGTAATTCCTCCCTTTGCTGACCTACATTGTTGTTTTTCATTTCCTCCTCATGGAATATTTTTGAGAACATTGTGTAGTGCAGCCTTTCTATTTGTAAATTCTTTTAACTTTTGTTTATCATGGAAGGATTTTATTTCATCTTCAAATCTGAAGGTTAGTTTTGCTAGGTATAGGATTCTTGGTTGGCAACCATGTTCTTTCAGAGCTTGAAATATATTGGTCCAGGCCCTTCTAGCTTTTAGAGTCTGGGTTGCAAAGTCACCTGCTCTCCGTATTGGTCTCCCCCTGTATGTAATCTGATGCTTTTCTCTCATGGCCTTCAAAATCCTACCTTTATTTTGAATGTTAGGCATTTTCATTATAATGTGCCTTGGTGTGGATCTGTTATGATTTTGTGCATTTGGTGTTCTGTAAGCCTCTTGTGTTTGATTTTCCATTTCATTCTTCAGGTTTGGGAAATTTTCTGATATTATTTCATTGAATAGGTTGTTCATTCCTTTGGTTTGTATCTCTGTGCCTTCCTCAATCCCAATAATTCTTAAATTTGGTCTTTTCATGATGTCCCATTGTTCTTGGAGATTCTGTTCATGATTTCTTACCATCTTCTCTGTTGGGGCAACTTTATTTTCAAGATTCAATATTTTTTCTTCATTTTCTGAGGTTGTGTCTTTTAAGTGGTCTAATCTTTTGGTGATGCTTTCCATTGAGTTTTTTATTTGGTTTATTGTTTCCTTCATTTCAAGGATTTCCGTTTGTTTTTTTTTGAGAATCTCTATCTCTTTGTTGAAATGATCTTTTGCTTCCTGCAGTTGCTCTTTCAGCTTATTGGTATTATCATTCATTGCCTGCATTTGCTCTCTTACCTCATCCTTTGCTTTGCGAATCATCTTAATCATGTATAATCTGAAGTCCTTTTCTGACATTTCTTCTAACATACTGTCATTGGATTCTATTACTATAGAATCTAGATTTGTTTGGATCATTTTCTTCCCTTGTTTTTTCATGTTGTTCATGTATCTTCCCCTCTAGCAGTGCAGATATGGGGTATTGCAGATTTCCCCCTACAGGCTTATAGTGACCCTATAGGTTTCCAAAACCCTTTTTTTAAGGGGAGATTAATATTAGCAGTGTCCAATTCAGACTGCAATCCTAGACCATATAGCCCCTATGAGGACAATAACAAAATTGTCATAATAAACAGAATGAGTTAAAATATTATCTTCAATAAAACAAACAGATTTGCAATAAGGTCTGCAGTTTCTAATGGAGGACAAAGAGGATGCAGAGGGATGTAGAATGTGGCTGTTAATGGGATAAGAAAAGATTATACATAAGTTCTAGATAATAGAAAGGGTGAGAGTGTGATCAAAAGAAATTGAATGTTAGCATGCAAAAAAGGGGAAAGAGACTCTGAGGGAACAGGTAAACAAAAGGAAAAGAGAGCAAGAAAAGTAAAGAAATAAAAATTTAAATTTTTCTATAAGGAGAAAAAAGAAAATCTATAGTATAACAGTCATACACTAATGAAACCTCCCAGTGTTCAGTAGCCTGGTGCATGAGAGGTACCTGACAATGAGCTTGAAGTCTCCAGCAGGCGTCTCAGAATGGGATTTGCCCTACCTAAAGATCAGAGCTACGGCTTCCAGGATTATCCAAGATGACCACTCTCGCTTTGAAATGTGTTGGCAAATGGGGATCTGCAGCTCAGGGTATGGATGTGGTCAGCTGCAGGTCCTGGAGGCAGGATGCAGTTGGTCAGGCAGGGTTCCTGGAGGTCTGGTGTGTTTGGTGTGGTTGTGGGATCCTGGAGGCTGGGTGCAATCAGTCTGTCTGGGGTCCCGGTGATAGGGCATAGTCAGTTGGTCTGGGGGTCCTGGTGGCAGGGAGCAGTCAGTCGATGTGAGGGCCTCAGAGGCAGGGAGTGATTGGTCGAGCTGAGGGATCCTGGAGACTGGGCTCAGTCAGTCCAGCCAGGGGTCCTACAGGGCCTGGCTGTTGTCTCAAAATGGCAGCAACCATGTGTAATCAAACCTGCAGGTACTTTGACAGAGAACTTCCAGGTAACAGCAGGCTAGTGCTCCACTGGTGGTTGCCGATCAGTTTGCTGACTGTTGTCGGATGATCGGGAGGCAAACCTCGTGCGTTGGGTGATGGATAGGTGTAAGGCAGTGGAACTCATTTTTTAAGTTTTGTACTTCATTATATTTCCATAATATGAGTTACTAATATTTATTGAGTAAAATCCCATTAAATAATATTGTCATCTGATTATAGAATAAGAAACTCCACATCTAAGTTAAGTACCCAGAATAACTCAAATGCACACCTCTGTTTTATTAATATCTGGATTTAATAAGGTAGTAAGACATCCTCATACCTGTCCATTCCTAACCCAGCAGCAGATACTCTAAACTGGCATGCATACTTCTTAGTTCTCATAATGTCCTTCTAATTAGTCTTTTTAAATGATTTGTCAACAAACTAGTGTTTAAGTATTTATCTAACTCAGTCTCCTACCAGTGGATCTGATAGGATAGATTTATTTACCAGAATCTTAATCTTCATTTTATCACAATTTATATGAATCAAATTTTTGTGTTAGTACAATTTCTGACAGGGTTTGTATTATCACAAAACAATCATCTACCTCTGCTAAAATGGAACAATATATTTGCTACAGCATAATTCAACTTAGTCACAATCTCCAACAATTTCCCCTGAAAACTGAAAAGACTTTAGAAGGTAATTGTTCCTGATGCTAATGAAGCTATTATCCAGCAGAAAACTCATAAGTGATTCCTACAGCTGGTTGATCCTTAGATCTCTAATTTACAAAACAAGAGGATTTCAATATCCATTACCTATCACCCTTTACAGCTCTCCATCCTGTTCTGAAGTAGCTGAGTTTTCCCCTGTTGAGACTAATTCTGGGCAGCATGTGAGAGCTACAGAACTGACCAGGTTGGTGAATTTGCTCTTAGCTTGAACTGAGTTTATCTCCAAGTCTGTAAAGTAAGGTAAAATGTCCAAGCCTTCTGTCCCTGTAGTTTTTGAAATTGGGGATCAATTAGAGGAAAAAGAAGGAGATGAAAGGTTTGCTGGAAGAAGGTTCTGCACACCAGGAGTGGCAGCTCATCCATCTGTTCCCATGTGTAGAACCTGAGTAAGTAAGAACTATTTTACTGTTTCCACTTGAACAAGGAATAACAAAGGAAGATATGTGGGAATAACACAGGGAACACTGCACAAGGTGAAGATTTTTGTAATTCCAGCATAAAGATGATGTCTAGACGTAGCAGCAGTGAGCACCGAGTGTATTCTGAGAATTCTGTTCTGCTTGGTGGCAGCCCCTTATAGCTTAGCCTGGCAGACCGAATACAGACTGGTGTTTAAATATTTAAAGAGTTCAATAAACTGTAAGCAGGGAATATTTTAATTATAAACTTACTTCTCTCAAAATACAAACTCAAGACCTTCAAATTAGGTGAGACAAAATAATATTATTGAGCTGAGGTGTTGATTTGTGTTAGCTTTAACTAATTGAGACCTTTTGGAGATGTGATTTTACTCTCAAAAGGAAACACTTTCTATTGCACAAAGATTAAGTCTTTACATGGCAGTTTGGAAAGGCTAAGAGTAAACATAAAAGTAAATTGACGTGCCGGGTGGGGTGGTGCACACCTGTAATCCCAGTGACTCTGGAGCCTGGTGCAATAGGATCACAAGTTCAAAGTCAACTTCAGCAACTAAGCAAGGAACTAAGCAACTCAGCCAGAACTTGTCTTAAAATAACAAGTAAAAAGGGCTGGGGATGTACTCAATGGTTAAGCAACTCTAGGTTCAATCCCTGATACCAAAAAACAAGTAAAATGAGATGATGAGAACTTAAAATTCCAGTGTCCTACTCTCCAAGGTTGTGACCTTAATAGAAATGTATTTCTCTGGGTCTGAGCCTCCTCCATGTTTGAGGTATGGAAGGAAGAGGGAAGATGGACACACCCTCAGGCCCCAGACTCACAGAGATCTCTTACTCTGCACCTCCACAGCTCTCACCTGAGTTTGTTGGAACTGAGTTAGCAGAGGCTCAAACTGCTAGCTTATTTTTCGTGGGATGAATGTCTGCATTACTTTTAAAAGTGTGCATTACTTGTAAACTTTGCAAGATAAACTCTTGTTTCTATACTTGCTTCACTTCCCTGAATTAGAACCTGCAAATGAGGGGTTTTTAAAACTATATAATTGAGTAACATGCCTTGCAGGATGATTAAACACACCTTGCAGGCAGAGACAATATTCCCCAAGTTATAATGTAACTTAAGGGTGATATTCCATATAATGCTGGTGCATGAAGAAACTTCTTGGTCATCAATGAAAGCAGATCCTCAGAACAAACTCCAATGTCACAGATTACAATACAGTCAAATCCATGATGAACCGGACACTGAGAGCAAATAGTCTTATCAAATACCTGATGACAAAAATTTCAATTTTGGAAAAAAATAATTATTGCAGTAACTATCATCAAACACTTCATGACACTAAATTACAATTACTTAGCAGAAAATCTAATGGCCAACACCATTAGAAGTCACAAATTTATAGCAGAATGTATGTTCAGGGCTTGGCTTTACCAGGACTGCTGACTCCTTTCTCCCTCTGAAATTAAACCTGGACTAAACAAAGGAGAATGTATCCTAGTTTCTGGGGTATGCATGGTAAACACTGATTTATAAAATGATCTACTCATACTTCGTTAATTTTGTCTCTATTACTAATTTACTCCTAAGGATATTATTTGGTTGAGTTAAACAGCAGATCTGCTGATAGCCTACTGTGCTATAGCCCCTGAGTCAGGGGGAGCAGAGACAGAGAATTCAAAGGGTCCCACCCTGTACCTAAGCAGCACCCAGTTTTGCTGATGTGCTCAGGCCTCAGGGGTCTCTACCATGTTTGACACTCTTTTCTAAACCCAGGGTAGCCCCAACTCTTCTCCTCATTGCCCACTGCCCAATCTGGGCCATGCACTCCTCCTCTCACCTCTCTGCTCAACCAGAGCCTCCTTTGTGAGCTCCAGAGTGGACCTGACCCCATGTCACACCACTGGCCTCTCACCTGGTCCAGAACAGACTCTAAGTGCTCATTCCTCCCTACACACTTGCCCTGGTGACTGGACCTTCCAGAGCACTCTTGTCTCTGCTGCTGTGCTGTTGATCCAGGCAGGCTCCCTCCAGGGCTGGTCCTGCTCTTCAGTCTGTGAAGAGTGTTCCAGAGCCTGAGGCTTCCACAACACCTCCTTGGAGTGGGTTCCTCAGTGCTCTGCCCAGCTATACCTCTGTCCTTCCCCCCTTCTCTGTTTTTCTTTCCCATATGAATGGCTGTGTAAGCATAGAGAATGTGTCAGCTGCTGTTTTATTGTCTTGTCACCCACTAAATATTAACTACAGATTGTGAAGTCGTGTATTTTATGCACTAAAGCAAGTCAATACTTGTTGCACTGCCACAAAATGGAAGCAGTAAGCATATTTTTAAAGGAAGAATCTATCGTGAAGATAGTGGCCTGGTGTTTTCTCATTTTTTTGAGGTCATGTGTTTTTGTTTCTAAAAGTTCTTAGGATCAGAGCTGCCTGTGATCCCATTTCTCTCATATGTCACACACATCCATGCACCTGTTGAGTTTCAAAAATGTGTTTCCCTCCTAATATTTGTCAATTAGAAAGTTCTAAAAATGCCATTTTTCATTAGATGTACTTTTCAAAATATTATTCATGTTTACCACAATTATATAAAATAGCAATTATCTTTTTTTAATTTATTTTTATTGGAAACAAATGGGATATATGTTGTTTCTGTTTGTACATGAAGTAAGAACATACCATTTGTGTAATCATACATTTACATAGAGTAAGGGTGTTTAATTCATTCTGTTATTTTTTCCTTCTCCCCACCTCTCCCACCCCTCTTTTTTCTCTATACAGTCCCTCCTTCCTCCATTCTTGCCCCCTCCCACCCCCCATTATATGTCATCATCTGTTTATCAGCCAGATCATTCATCCTTTGATTTTTTGAGATTGGCTTATCTCACTTAGCATGGTATTCTCCAGTTTCATCCGTTTGTCTGCAAATGCCATAATTTTATTATTCTTTATAGCTGAGTAATATTCCATTGTATATATATACCACAGTTTCCTTATCCATTCATTAATTGAAGGACATCTAGGTTGGTTCCACAATCTGGCTATTGTGAATTGAGCAGCTATGAAAATTGATGTGGTTGTATCTCTGAGGTATGCTGACTTTAAGTCCTTGGGTATAGGCCAAGGAGTGGGATTTCTGGTTCAAATGGTGATTCCATTCCAAGTTTTCTAAGGAATCACCACACTGCACTAATTTGCAACCCCACCAGCAATGTATGAGTGTACCTTTTTTCCCACATCCTCGCCAACACCTATTGTTGCTTGTGTTCTTGATAATCGCCATTCTAATTGGGGTGAGATGGAATCTTAGGTAGTTTTGATTTGCATTTCTCTTATTACTAGAGATGTTGAACATTTTTTTCATGTTTGTTGTTTGCTTGTAAATCTTCTGTGAAGCATCTGTTCATATCCTTAGCCCATTTGTTGATTGGGTTATTTGTATTCTTGGTGTAGAGTTTTTTGAGTTCTTTATATATTCTGGAAATTAGTGCTCTATGAAGTATGATTGGCACAGATTGTCTCCCACTCGATAGGTTCTCTCTTCACATTGCTTATAGTTTCCTTTGCTGAGAGAAAGCTTTTTAGTTTGAATCTATCCCAGTTGTTGATTCTTGCTTTTATTTCTTGTGCTATGGGCGACCTGTTAAGGAAGTCTGATCCTAAGCCGACATGTTGAAGATTTGGACCCACTTTTTCTTCTATAAGATGAAGGGTCTCTGGTCTGATTCTGAGGTCCTTGATACATTTTGAATTGATCTTTGTGCAGGGTGAGTATAGGGGTTTAGTTTCATTTTGCTGCACATGGATTTTCAGTTTTCCCAGCACCATTTGTTGAAGATGCTATCCTTTCTCCATTGCATATTTTTGGCCCCTTTGTCTAGTATGAGAAAATTGTATTTATTTGAGTTTGTGTCTGTGTCCTCTATTCTGTACCATTGATCTACCTGTCTATTTTTGTACCAATACCATGCCATTTTTGTTACCGTTGCTTTGTAGTATAGTTGAAGTTCTGGTATTGCGATACCCCCTGTTTCATTCTTCCTGCTAAGGATTGCTTTAGTTATTCTGGGTCTCTTAATCTTTCAGATGAATTTTATGATTACTTATTCTATTTCTATGAGGTACATCTTTGGGATTTTAATTGGAATCACATTGAATCTGTATAGCACTTTTGGTTGTATGACCATTTTGACAATATTAATTCTGCCTATCCAAGAACATGGGAGATCTTTCCATCTTCTAAGGTTTTCTATAATTTCTTTCTTTACTGTTCTGTAGTTTTCATTGTAGAGGTCTTTTACCTCTTTTGTTAGATTGATTGCCAAGTATTTTAATTTTTTCAAGGTTATTGTGAATGGGGTAGTTTTCCTACATTCTCTGAGGATTCATCACTTATGAATAAAAATGCATTAGATTTATGAGCATTGATATTATATCCTGCTGCTTTACTAAATTCTTGTATGTGTTCTAGAAGTTTTCTAGTGGAATTTCCCAGTTCCTCTAAATATAGAATCATGTTATCAGCAAATAGGGATAGTTTCAGTTCTTCTTTTCCTATTCATATCCCTTTAATTTCTGTGGTCTGTCTAATTGCTCTGGGTAGAATTTCAAGGACAATTTTACATAGAAGTGGTGAAAGAGGGCATCCCTGCCCTGTTCCAGTTTTTATTGGGAATGCTCTCTGTTTTTCTCCATTTAGAATGATATTGGCCATGGGCTTAGCATAGATAGCCTTTACAATGTTTAAGAATTTCCCTACTATCCCTATTTTTTCTAGATTTTTGAGCATGAAGTGTTGCTGTAGTTTTATCAAATGCCTTCTCTGCATGTATCAAAATAATCATGTGATTCTTGACTTTAAGTCTGTTGATGTGGTGAATTACATTTTTTGATTTTCAGATGTTGAATCAACCTTGAATCCCTGGGATAAAACCCACTTGATCATGGTGCACTTTTTAATATATTTTTGTATGCGATTTGATAAAATTTTGTTGAGAATTTTTACATCAATTTCATTAAGGATATTGGTCTAAAATTTTTGTTCCTTGATATGTCTCCGTCTGATTTAGGTGTCAGCGTGATATTGGCTTCATAGAATGAGTTTGGGAGGGTTTCCTCCTTTTCTATTTCATGGAATACTTTGAGGAGTATTGGCATGAGCTCTTCTTTAATGGTTTTGTAGAACTCGGCTGAGAATTTATCTGGTCCTGGACTTCTCTTTTTTTGGCAAATTTTGATGACTTCTTCTATTTCATTATTTGAAATTGATCTATTTAAATTGTGTATGTCCTCCTGATTCAGTTGGTGTGAATCATATGTCTCTAGAAACCTGTTGAGGTCTTTGAGATTTTCTATTTTTTTGGAGTATAGATTATCAAAATAGCTTTTAATTATGTTTTGTATTTCAATCCTGTCATGGTATTTTCTTGTTCATCCCAAATTTTAGTAATTTGAGTTTTTTCTCTCCTTCTCTTTGTTAGTGTGGCTAAGGGATTATCAATTTTTTTTTAAAGAAATGACTTTTTATCTTGTCAATTTTTTTGATTGTTTCTTTTGTTTTCATTTCATTGATTTCAGCTCTGATTTTAACAATTTCCTGTCTTCTATTGTTTTTGGTGTTGATCTGTTCTTCTTTTTCTAGTGCTTTGAACTATAGTATTAGGTCATTTATTTGTTGATTTTTTCTTCTTTTTTCTAATTTTTAAGATTTATAAGGTCTAATCAGTTGTACATGATGATAAGATGCATTTATACATTTTGATATATCATACATAAGTAGAGTATAATCTCTCATTTTTATGATTACACATATTGTGAGATCACATTGGTTTTTCTTGGTTCTTTTTTTTATTGTAAACAAATGGGATACATGTTGTTTCTCTGTTTTTACATGGAGTAAAGGCATACCATTTGTGTAATCATAAATTTACATAGGGTAATGTTGTTTGATTCATTCTGTTATTTTTTCCTCTTCCCCCCTACCCTCCCACCACTCTTTTCCCTCTATACAGTCCATCCTTTCTCCCTTCTTGCCCCCTCCCTAAACCTAACCCTAAACCTAACCCTAACCCTAACAATAACCCCTCCCATCCCCCATTATATGTCATCATCCGCTTATCAGTGAGATCATTCATCCTTTGGGTTTTTGAGATTGGCTTATCTCACTTAGCATGATATTCTCCAATTTCATCCTCCTGCCTGAAAATGCCATGATTTTATCATTCTTTATGGAGGAGTAATATTCCATTGTATATATATACCACAGTTTCTTTACCCATTCATCAATTGAAGGACATGTAGTTTGGTTCCACAATCTGGATATTGTGAATTGAGCAGCTATGAAAATTTATGTGGCTCTATCTCAAGTATGCTGATTTTAAGTCCTTTGGGAATAGACCAAGGAGTGGGATAGCTGGGTCAAATGGTGGTTCCATTCCAAGGTTTCTGAGGAATCTCCATACTGTTTTCCAGAGTGACTGCACTAATTTGCAACCCCACCAGCAATGTATGAGTGTACCTTTTTCCCCACATCCTCGCCAACACCTATTGTTTCTTGTGTTCTTGATAATCACCATTCTAATTGGGGTGAGATGCAATTTTAGGGTAGTTTTGATTTGCATTTCTCTTATTACTAGAGATGTTGAACATTTTTTCATATATCTGTAGATTGATTGTACATCTTCTGTGAAGTGTCTGTTCATTTCCTTAGCCCATTTGTTGATTGGATTATTTGTATTCCTGGTGTAGAGATTTTTGAGTTCTTTATATATTCTGGAAATTAGTGCTCTATCTGAACTATGAATGGCAAAGATTTTCTCCCACTCTGTAGGCTCTCTCTTCACATTACTGATAGTTTCCTTTGCTGAGAGAAAGCTATTTAGTCTGAATCTATCTCAGTTGTTGATTCTTGCTTTTATTTCTTTTGTTATGGGAGTCCTGTTAAGGAAGTCTGATCCTAAGCCAACATGTTAAAAAATTTAAAAATGATCTTTTTTTGAATGCACTTCATAAAATAAATTTTACTCTATGTACTGCTTTCATAGTGTCCCAGAGATTTTAATATGTTGTATCTTTTTTCTTGTTTACCTCTAAGAATTTTTTTATTTTCCCCAGATGTCTTTTGTTATCCATGCACTATTCAGTAGTGTATTATTTAGTCTCCAGGTGTTGGAGTAATTTCCATTTTTTATTCTGTCATTTCTTATAATTTTAATCCATTATGATCTGATAGAATACAAGGTAGTATCTCTATTTCTTGTGTTTGCTAACAGTAGCTTTGTGGCATAATATATGGTCTATTTTAGAGAAGGATTCATGTGCTGCTGAGAAGAAAGTGTATTCGCTCTTTGTTGGATGGAATATTCAATATATGTCCGTTAAGTCTAAATTATTGATTGTGTTTTTGAGATCCATGTATTCTGTGTTCAATTTTTGTTTGGCAGATCTGTCCAGTGGTGAGAGAGTTGTGTTAAAGTCACCCAGTATTATTGTGTTGTGGTCTGTTTCGTCCCTGGAATTGAGAAGGGTTTGTTTGATGTACATGAATGAACCACTGTTTGGAGCATAGATATTTCTGATTGTTATGTCTTGATGATTTATGCTTCCCTTAAGCAGTATTAAATGTACTCCTTTATCCCTTCTGACTAACTTTGGCTTGAAGTCCGCATTATCCAATATGAGGATGGATACTCTGGCTTTTTTGTTGAGTCCATGTTCATGGTTTATTTTTTCCCATCCTTTCATGTTTAGTCTGTGGGTATCTCTTTCTATGAGATGAATCTCTTGCAGGAAGCATATTCTTGGATCTTTCTTTTTAATCCAATCTGCCAGTGGATGTCTTTTGATTGAGGAGTTCAGGCCATTAATATTCAGTGTTAGTATTGTGATATGATTTGTGTTCCTGGTCATTTGGCTCATTTTTGTTTTTTAACATGACTTGGTTTCTTTTTTATTTGGCTAATCCTTTAGGGTAGTTCCCCCTTTGCTGATTTACATCATTGTTTTTCATCTCTTCCTCATGGAATATTTTGCTGAGAATATTCTGTAGTGCTAGCTTTCTATATGTAAATTCTTTTAGCTTTTGTTTATCATGGAAGGATTTTATTTCATCATCAAATCTGAAGGTAAGTTTTGCTGGATATAAGATTCTTGGTTGGCATCCATTTTGTTTCAGAGCTTAACAAATGTGCCAGGCCCTTCTAGCTTTTAGGATCTTGTTTGAGAAATCTGCTGATATCCATGTTGCTTTTCCCCTGAGTGGAATTTGATTGTTTTCTCTCCCAGTCTTCAAAATTCTAACTTTATTTAGTATGTTAGGTATTTTCATTATAAAATGCCTTGGTGTGGGTCTGTTGTAATTTTGTATATTTTGAATCCTATAAGCCTCTTGTACTTGATTTTCCATTTCATTCTTCAGGTTTTGGAAATTTTCTGATATCATTTCATTGAATTGATTTTTTTATTCCTTTGGTTTGTTTCTCTGTGCCTTCCTCAATCCCAATATCAAACCCCAGGCACCTCAGAGGAAAAAAAAAGAAACTCAGCTGTTGTTTAAAGACTAGTGTACCACTGGGACAAGGAACCTGATACCACACTGGCAAACACCACAGTTACTACAAGAATGGACAGAACATGGGACAATTATGACAAGGAATTAGACTCCTCACTTTTGCCTGCAAATATCTTGTGGGTGGCTGAAAGGAGGATGAAAGACTGCATCTCTACTCTCATTTTATATCCACCTTTTTTTGAGCCAGAGTCACCCTGGATTCCAGGAACAAGTTCAGAAGGATGGACCACATTTGGTATGTGGAGGGTGCACCCCACCCACCGCAGGCAACAGCAACTTTCTAATTGGACAAGGTCCTGTGGGCCAAGTCTGAAATAATAATGGGCAGGCACACCTGACTAAGATCTTCTCTGGCAGGTTTGCAAAGCCTCCAGCTATGCAAACTCCTCACAATGGGCCTCAATTCTCTTTCTATAAAACCTTAAAGTCCTCATCAGTCTTGAAGACAGGGAAAAGACATGGGTTTCTCATCTTCCCAGTGTAGCTATACTGATCAAAGTTCCTTTTCAGGATTTCTAAAACAAAATAAATATCGTTAGCCATCAGGGAGCTAACTGTAAATCAATACCACCATGAGAAACCATCTCACCCCAGTTAGAATGGCCATTATCAAAACACAAAGCAAAACATTCTGATGAGTACATGCAGAAAAAAGAGCTTTATATATTGTATGTAAAACGATGAAATTAAAGTAGACGAGGAAGTATTACGGTGAGGGGAGGGGAGGGAGGAGAAGCCAGGGTAGAGGTAAGACAGAGAACATCAAGGAATAATAATAGTTGCACATGAGGAAATGACATGGGGAAGCTCATCAATGTGCTCAATCTGTCTGCAGTAGTGATTATGTTATTCTCCAGCTTTGAATCTTTATGTTCTTTTATCCATGAAGTTTTAGGCTTAGGATCTTAGACCCTTGCCCCTTCCTTATTTTCCTCTTATGGAGTAAGAATGAAAAGAAGTGTCTGTCCCATGTCTTTCCAGTATATTTTGGAAGCATGAAGCATTCTGATTACACATCCTCTGGGCTGGGGAGGAAAAGACTCCAGGTGACTCACCCAGGAGTCTTGCTTGTGTCTTATTCAGATGAGACTCTGGTCTTTAGACTTTTCAGTTGATGATAGAACAAATTAGGACTTTGAGCATATTAGGATGGAATAAATTCATTTTGCATGGGAGAATGACATAAATTTGGGGGACCAGTTATGGAAAGCTGTGATCTGAATGTCCCTGAAAGTGTTCGTGGTAGAAACGACCTGTTATGCAGCAGTGTTGGAAGGTAGAACTATTACTAGGCGAATCTGGAATGGGAGAATTGTCCTCATGAATGAGTTATTGTCACAATAGTGGGTGTGGGCAGGCTCTTTTGGGCACATTGATGATATAGGAGTAGGCTATGCTCCTTCCCCTCTGAATGCCATATACATACTCTTCTGCACTTCCACCTTCCACCATGAAATGACAGAGCAAGATGACCCTCACAGGATGCTGGTGCCAGGATCTTGGGTCACTTTAAGTGGTAAATCTGTGCTCTAATTAAATCAAGTTATTTATAAAATGCCAGTCTCTGGTATTCTATTACAGGAGTACAAAACAGATTAATATAATATGACTAATTTAAATAATATGATCTATAGTGATGTGTTTTGCTTCTTCCATGTATAACACTTTTTTCCTTAGATAAGAGCTATTTCTTTCATTCTTTTGAAAATTCATTTGAACCTGGCACAGTGGTGTACACCTGTAATCCCAGTGGCTCAGGAGGCTGAGACAAAAGGACCACAAGTTCTAAACCAGCCTCAGCAACTTAGTGAGGCTGCAAGCAACTAAGCAAGATCCTGTCTTAAATAAAACATAAAGAAAGGACTGGAGATGTGGTTCAATGTTTAAGTGACCCTGGGTTAAATCCCTGATTTTTAAAAAAAATATGCATTTGAATTTTTCTTTACTAAAACTAAGTATTAATTCTAACCTGTGAAAATGAGTTGGTCACAGTCTGAAGTCTTCCTAAATTCCATGAGTGTTTCCTTTACATAGACCCATTTGAAGCACTTTTATACTTCGTCTGTAGATTACCTTATGAAGCAGGATTTTGCTAGGCAGAGAACATGCCTCTGATTTTTCTCCAAAGTTAGATAAATTAGGAACAACTTTTCAAATATCATTGAAAATGCCTCGTGGCATAACTGGAGGAATTTTCCCTTGTGTCTAAAGGGAAGCAGCAGTGTGTCATGCTTTGAAACAATTCCCACACATGCTGTTTTTGATTTTCACTTTAGCACAAAAATCTCTATGTTTTGACAGCATGAAGAACCACCCCTTTGGTAGAATCAAGAGGCCAGCACAAGCCCAGAAACGGGCTCCTCAGCTCTGGTCATGGCACATACACAGCCATCCATGTTGCAGCAGGATATTTTTGACAAATTTTGAGGTTTGTAGTCCCTAGGAATAGGCAAGGCTCCTTTCCTTTGGAACCCTATAGCACGTCTCCTCCACCGGGGTTGCAAATCGTGGTGGTGGAACTGTGTGCAGTAGAGCAGGCCCATTCCCTCCAGGAGACAACGACCATTCTGTGGCTTTGGGATGAGCAATGGCAGGTCACGTATCTGTCTGTGTGTAAGCAGAGGTAGGCTGCATTTGGAAGTGCAGTGTGGATTTAGAAGAGCAAAACAATGTTACATGGATCCTGGACTTTTTCTAGTAAAAAAGAAACTATGTATGTATATTAAGCTTAGCATAACAGCATAGAACCATCTCCCAGGTTCATGAATTCAGTTCTTCCATGCCCATTTCCTGAACAATGTTGCAATCGTCATATTCGTGAGCATGTAAACAGATGTATCTTCCTAATTTCTTGCATTCTTGCTGAATTTGATCCATTTTGCCTGTGTCCAGACTTTGTACTATTTTCCTACATCAAATTTTAATACATAAACTTGAAACTCTGATGTTTCAATGCTTCTCAATATCTTCCTAAACCAATTGTGTAGTCCCTGGCCCTGCAGTAACAGGATCACATATTTTCTTGCAGGGTAATCATTTTTAGGACCAGTCTGGAAGTTGACATAGGGCTTAGCTATCTGCATTTTCAACAGACAGACCTGGGCACTGCCAAGTTGGAAAGCCTATGCTCTTCAGGGTCCTCATAAATGACCTGTTGGCAGAATATGGTGATTCTGCCTGGGTTCTCTGGAACTGACAAAGCACAGCTGCACCTTAGCAATGTTGCTGGAAGCATGCACAAGGAAATGGTAAGTTGGGCAGGTGTCGTGTCTTCACACACGATTTCCCCTGAATCTGCTGCTTACATGTATAGAGTGAGTTCCTTTAAACTTTGCAAGCTCTCCCACTTTCCATACACTTCCCTGATGGACATGTTCCAGAACACCTAAATGGAGGGATGAGGGTCTGTGCAATAAAACCAAGCCAACTCACAGTGCTTCCTCTTGAGTAGACCTTAAAAAAGAAAATAAAAATGATTTGATTGTTAAGACTCACTAGGACCTGGGGGAGCTGCATTTTGGCTCACGAGACACTCTTCAGATGCTCTGCAGTCACAGTTTGACATAAGGTCACCAGAGGGTTCCTTTCTGTAGTCGAAGGAGCCCTGAGATATCCACCCTCCCATTTTCCTCATCTATAGACAGCAGGGCACAGAAACTAAGAAGGCAAAAGAAAAAAAGTGAGGCTTTGATTCAGGAGTGGTGTTTATGACTTTTACCTTTGAGTCAGATGTTTCAGAGGAACTTGGCTTTGACTGCTGTGGTACAGACATTTTGGTGCTTTAACCATTGTGAAGTGCATGATCCAGTGGAACAGCTATATTCACACAATTGTTATTTCCTCCCCTTTGCTTCTCAGTCTTTCCTTCACACCAAACCTAGCTTCTAACCACTAGGTGGTGACTCCAATGCCTCTACTCCAGCTCCAACTGTCCCCTAGTCCACTTCCTCCTACAGGGAACTTGACCTTTGACAATGTTGATATTAATGAGTCACACAAAATTCATCTGTTTCTGTTTGGCTTAGTTTTCTATGTAGTATTTTGAAACTTTACCTCTATGAGAGAATATAACAAAACAATTTTTTGTGGCTGAATAATGTGCCACATTTTGTTCATCCATTCATCTCACTGTGGATGTCTAGGCTGCTTACACCTGTGGCTCTTGTGACTAATGCCACAATGGATGCTCAAGTAGAATTGACTGCCTGAGTCCCTGTTATTAATTCTTGTGGGTATGCACTTTCATGTGGTGCTTGATCCTAGGATAATTCTATGCACAGATTTTTGAGTAAATGCCAGGATGCTTTTCACCAAGACTGAGCCATTTTAAATTCTCATTAGCAATATGCAGAAAAAAGAAAGGGGAGGAGGAGCCAGTTCTATTACCTCTTGAGCAATCTTCTCAAGAGAACTAGTAGTGAATGATGTGAGAACCACTTCACACCCTCAATGATCTAAGGTCCTCCCATTAGGTCATTTAAGAAGTCTGACTGCCTTTCCGTTCTACAACCCTGAGAACCAAGGTGAACACAATAGGCTTTGGTGGTAACCAGACCAACACTCAACCACAGCAGCGTCCCGGATGGGATCTCATATTAGGGACCAGGAAATTTAGAAAATGAGAAATATTTACTTCCTCACAGGAACTAGAGTCATACCCGTGTTGGCTGTACCCTTAACTTCTCTAGACAACTGGACGCATGGATGCTTCTCAGAAAATATATGCTAAGAAATAAATGCCCACACTTCAGCATGAATATAGTTGTTCCTTGATAAATCAGTCATTTTTGACCTGAGGGTTCTCTCTGTGTTACCAGGTTGGTCAGGCCATCTTCCCTCTTTAATCTCCCAAGTAGCTGGGACCACAGGTGAGCACCAACACACCTGGCTCAAATCATTCTTTTTTATTTCTAAACTATATTTCTGATTGTTTTCAATAGGTAATACATGTGTATGACTTTAAAATCAAAGTCATACATGATAAGATACAATTTGTGAGGTTCCCTCCCACCTGTCAACAGCTACCCTACTCCCTAAGCCAGAAGCCCCTCCTCCCTAGATAGAGAGGTGTTGGAAAATTTTGGAAAATCCCAGGCTGTGCTTATTTTACTTTATTTTTTTTTTGGTATGAATACTAACTGTGATCTCTTTCATTCTAAAAACAAACAAACAAATAAACCATTCCATTTAGGCAAAAATTATATGGTTATACTCTTTTCATTTAAACACTTTACTTTCTTCAAATTTGGTTTATGCAGAATCAAGTTAATGAATATATATATGTATATTACATATATATATATGTACACATACATATATATATTCCTATTTCTCTCCTTTACATGATAAATTAGTGTTATAAGAACTTTTGGATTAATTTTATTTGAGCTGGAAAAGATGTATACATAGACCCAAAACAATGTATTTTAAGAAAATTGCTTATTTAGTAAAATGATTGTTTTGTATATATTTTCCTAACACTTGGACATGCACATGCTCACACACACTATTTGATTATTTTTATGTAGTCAGTTCAAGCTAATACGTGATTGAATAAAAATAAAATAATATAAAATGGAAACAGAGAAGATTGTAATTTGAGTGGGATATTTAGGATAAATGATGATTGGTGATATTAAAGTAGTACATTTTGAAAAATTGTCCAAAAATCTTTGGACAATTGTCAAATTCTTTGATCAACACCCAATATTCTTCTAATATTTAGCTGTTGTATTATGTTCTGGCCTCCAAATACTATTTTTTTTAGTTTTTTTAAATTATTTTTTAAAAAATTTTGCAGAGTGCATTTTGATTCATTTTACACAAATGGGGTCCATCATTTCATTTCTATTTGTACACGATGTAGAGTCATACCATTCATGTAATCATACATGTACATAGGGTAATGATGTCTGACTCATTCTACTATTTGTCATACCCCCCCTCATTTCCTTCTACATAATCTAAAGTTCCCCCATTCTTCTCTCACTCCCCACTCCCCCACCCCCATTATATACCATTCTCCCCTTATCAGGGAAAACATTTGACCTTTGTTTTTTCGGGATTGGCTTATTTCACTTGGCATGATATTCTCCATTTCCATCCATTTATTTTCAAATGCCATAATATTATTCTTCTTTATGGTTGAATAATATTCCATTGTGTATATATACCACAGTTTTCTTATCCATTCATCTCTTGAAGGGCATCTAGGTTGGTTCCACAATCTAGCTATTGTGATCTGATCTGCTGAAAACATTGATTGCTGTTCCTTGCAAAATGTCTCCACGTTAAAAACCCCATCTTCTTAGTGTTGCACAACATTAGTTACATCAGAGAGGCCATGTGGCACTCTATGCAGGGGTGTGTCAACGTCCCTTGCAGGACTGAAGGCAGACCTAGCACATGAATAGGGCAGGTGTCTTTTCACACCTTGGTTTCTGTTCACCTATTATGACTACTCGCTTTGCAGGAGTAGGAGAGATAAATCATGTAGACAACTCTAAGGGTACTGGATTGGGTGAGCATTCATCAATAGGGAGTCTAAGAAAGATACATCCTGGTCCTAGAGGATGGCTGCACAATGCTGGCTACATCACTGGAATTGATGCTGATGGAGGGAAACCTTTCAAAGAACTGGGGGGCACACTGGAAGGCAAGGCATGCAAGGCCCCAGCTCTTCTTCCAACCCTCCCTTGGAGTCATTCTCTTTCAGAGAAGCATATTCTCTTCACTGCCCACAGCACACACTTCTCACAATACCTGTGCAGTTGGTTTCCATATGGGACAGTTCTCTGGGTCTACCCAGGTGTCCCAGAGTTGGCTTCAATCCCAGAACTGCCCACCTGGAATGAGAATTCAGTGTATGGAAATGAATTCTGTCAGCAGATGCTTTCTTTGACAACTGGGAAGAGGTAGGCACAGACATCCCTGGTCTGGGTGTAGTTTAAATCTGTCAAAATCCCCATGATGTATTCATAAAGGAGTCATTTTAGCCTAATTCAGAATGCACTTTTCAAAGTCAGAAAACACCAGCACTCTGACAACAGGAGAAGATGCCCTAAATCTGAATGAAGAATTCTGCTAAGAGAAAATACTGCAGCCTTCGGTTCTCTTTGGATAGATGGATAGATAGATAGATACATACATACGTACACACAAACATACACACATACACACTACACACACACACACATACATACAAACATACATATATACATACATACATATGGGATACTAGTTTCTGAAAACACCTATTTAAGTGACAGATCTGGAAAGAATCCTTCAAACACGCATGTCTTTTGCTTGATGAGGTAGCTGCCTCAACCAGAAAATCTGTCACCTAAGGAGGATGTAGGCCAAAATTGTGAAGATGGATACTTTTTCCTATTCAGATTATTCTTTCTTGGTTTTTACTTTGAAAACCACCTCTCATTTATTCCTGAATTTTTTGCAAATCTTCCACAAGTAGTCCTTTGATCTGTGCCCACTCACCATTGTCTGCCCTGGCAAGCAGGAGCACAGTGCAGATGGCTGCAGTGAGCACCAAGAAGGAGATTAGCATGGCTAGCCCCACAATCCAGGTGCAGGAACTGGGGAACAAGGCCTCTGAAAAACAGGGCACCTCTCTCAGGTCTGGGAGACAGCAGCCAGCTCACACCTCTCAGGTCCTGGAAGACCACAGCCAGCCTGGGCTTGGATGGCTCTCCAGGAGTCCTGGGGACACTTTCAGGAAGAGTGGAGTTTCCCAGCCTGGGTCCCACTCCTTTTAATCCCGGGCAATCAGGTAACCTGAACAGACTCCTGTTGCCCTGTGGACTCTAGAGGTATGGAGACACAGGATTTATTTTAAAAGTTGTAAAAAGGTTAAAAACAGTGAAGATACAAAACCACTTCATCAGACACCTATGTACTCAGAATTTTTTTAAAAAAATTAACACATAAAAATGTATATATTTATGGAGTAACCATGTGATGTTTAGATACCATTGTGTAGTGTTCAAATTGTGTTAATGTTTGTATCTCTTCAAATAATATTTCTTTTGGGTGAAAACATACAAAAACCTTTCCTTCAATTTTTTTGTTTTATAACTGCACCTGTAATGATTTCTTTATTAAAATGAATTTTTTAAATGAAGCAAATATGGGGCATATGGTTTGCTATATTCTCTTTTCTTCTGTTTGAAATATTTTTATGATACAAAGAAAATAAGCTTCATTTCAAAATTGGAAGTCATTACTTCTCTATAAATATTATTGTAAATATAGAAAATATTAAAATTCCAATACAAAGTTTGTTTTTTTAATCATGTGAATTGTTCTTTTTAAAAATTTTTAAAAACTATTATCATTTTTTATTGTAACTCTATTCTTTTTCTTTTTCACCTTCCACAATTTGATTTTCCAATACTCTGCATTACTTTAATTTTTGCTGTTCTCAGCCCCAGCTAATCATTTTCTCTTAAATGTCTATTCATTTGCCACTATGTAATTCTAAGTAGGAAACTCCATTCATTTGCTCTCCTCTGAATTTGTGTTTTTGAGATTAATATTATTTAAAGAAATAATTGACTCCTCCGTCATTAGTGCTTTTCTTTTTCATGTTTCCATCTTTGAGATCTAGCTTTCCAAACCAATATGACTTCCCAAACTAAGCATAAAACTGTTGATCAAAAGTTCATGCAAATATTCCTTTTTAAATTGCCCAAATATATACCGTGACTTAGTACTTTGCTAAGGAAGAAAGATATGAAAGTGAGATGCAGTGTCTTCAGTGGGCTTAAATTCCCATGATGATCAAAATAACTCACAGGTGTGTGGGGGCACTTAGCATGAAAGCCTCAGGGATGGCTTCCCAGAGGGGAGGATGCCAGGGTCAGGACCTGTGGAAGTGGCACAGAGCTTCTTACCATGAGGAAGAGGGAACAGGTGTGGGAGAGTGCAGAGCCCTGCTGTAAATCTGCAGGTGAATGGAGAGGCAGTAGCTGACAGTGATATGGCAGTGCCATAGCAGCTGAGACATCAGGGGCTCCATCTGCAGACTGCAAGATATCAAATATAGACATTTTCAATTAAAGGAATTTGCAGTAAACCATCTAGGAAAACTTTATACCTGAACAGTTACTGTGGGTTGGCATAGATTCTGTGGAGTCTTTCTCTGCCAGTGACAGGTATTGCATCAGCTAATTCTCATCACTCTTTATGGGGTAGACCCTGTTATACTACTACCTAACACCTGGGCATTGGGAACAGGAAGGTCAATCTCACCAAAGTCTGCAAAGCTGGAAAGCTACACAGCCAGGATTCCTACTCAACTCATCAGATTTCAACTGAACTGCAGTTGTTGGTAGTGGTTTCCCTTGGCAGTGGAGCTAGGATGGTTAGAGGAAAGCATTGGCAGTGTCGTACAATGCTCTGTTACACTCTGAATGCCTTTGTACAAAGAGGCATTTATTTATTTATTTATTTATTTATTTTTTGTAAAATGAACAATGATGTTTCTTTGCCATGGAGATAAATATAAAACAGGACAGAAGACATGTTTTCCCAGGTCTCTGGATAGGAGGAGTTGCAGACTGGTGAATAGCCTTTTCTTTCTGGGTTGTTGACAGTGGGTCTTTGCTACTCACACCCTCTGTTTCATTGACCTGATATCAAGAATATGACCCAGAGGGGACTGACTTGCTATGGAGATGTGGACTTACTTCTGTGTGCTGAACATGGGGTTCCTTATGAAGCAGGACACATTTGCACTGCATCTCTTGTCCACCATGTTGAATGTTTGCACACCAAATGAACCATCTCAATCTGTCTTTGTTTCTGATGTTGGGGACAGGTGCTGCTCCAGAGAATCCTCCCAGTGCAACTTGGGCACCAGGAACCACCCTGTGAACATGCAAGTCAGCTTCAGGCTGTCAGCATCAGTTTCAATATGAATATGAGAAGTTGAACTCAAGCCTGGACAGTGAAGGGAGGAAGGCAGAGCTTCTTCGTTCAGAGCCACTTCAAGTTGATGTGAATTTATGTCTGCTGATTAGTCTTTGTAAACTGGGGGTGGGTCCAAAACAAATCAATCAATCAATGAATAAATACCAAGAACAAAGAACTTCAGGAAGGAGTAAAATAAATCAACCATTTGACATTTAACATATGGGTCCATATTGAAAGCACCCAGAAATCACTTCGGATGCAGGAACACCTGTCCACTTAATAAAGTCTTGCATGAGTTCCTGCATCTGGGAGTGGGTTGTGGGGACTTTCACATATCATCTGTTTTATTTTTCCTCTCCACCCTTTGAAACCATACTAATCATTTTATCCAATTATTTTAAAAATTGGATACCAAACACATTATCAATCCAGGAGCAGCCTGTGAAGTTGCCTTGGTGGTGCTGAGGAACAAAAGGGAGTCCCACATCTGGCATCAAGCCTCCATCCTTGCTCCTTCTCAGAGGAGATTTCTGCTATGCTTTCTGTGGCATTATCAGGGTCCTCCATCAGCATGTTCCAAAATCCGTGCAACTAGAACATGCTTAGCTTAACTGAGTAACTGACTTTCATTTCACTTAGTGTCAATTAAGCTTAAGTGTGAAAAGCAGTTTGCACCCAGTGGCCACCTCTATGGATCATGCAGACCTGGGGCAATGTAAGGCTCAGCTGTGTCAGGACTGTGTGTGCTCTGGACTCTGTTTCTAAGGAGGAACACACCTCCCTCCTCCCCCTTCCTCTTCCATAGGGCTGAAGAACAAGGAGATGTGGAATCATCGCTGGTGATAAAGATGAATCTGTGTCATGGGTGGGTGCAAGGCCAAGATGAAGGCTGTGGAACCTCACCCATTTAGCTGCTACTCCAGACCTGTGCTCTGTCACTCCTACATTTGAGGTAGGAAGTTCTGCTATAAGACACTAGTTTTCAGGTCAGCAAATAATTTCAATCTTAGCTAACACGAATGATAAAATACAAATGAATTCACTGGGGTCAACCCACCCTGTTGTGAGTTGAATTCTATTTCTTACAAAGACATGCTCAAGTCCTCATCCCAACTTTGGGATGTGAATGTGACATTATTTGGAAATATGAACTTTGCAGATATAATTGGTTAAAACTAGGTTAAACTGAATTATGGTGGGTCTTGATCCCATATGACTGGAGATTTTTAATAGGAGAAAATAAATTGGACCGAGTGACATAGGGACATGCAGATGTGGAGTTTGAGATTGGATGGTGAAGCTACAATCCAAGGGATTGCTGGCATCCAAAAGCTGGAAGAGAGAAGGGACATGGCTCACCAACTCCTCAATTTGAACTGAAGGATTCCAGAAAGGTAAAGAAATCATAAATAAATAAACAAACAACTTTTGTTACTTCAAGTAAATTTGTTATGTAAGCCATGAGAGACTACTATGACTGTCTGACTGTAGGGAGGCAGTTTAATGTCATCTCATGTGTCATTGCTAATCAGACCCTAAACAAGTATTTAGGTTGAGGTGAGGAGTGAGTATTCAAGCCCATGGTGACCAGAAAAGCAGGGATCTCAGTGCCTGAACAGGGCAATGGTGTTTCCAGAAGCTGAAGACATTGATAAGCAGTGGGGACTCATGCTCTGGTTCAGCCACTTCCATGTGCTGGGCATCTGTGGAGAGACTGAGGTGGCAGGGAGCATGACTTCTGTTCTCACCATGGTGATGACTGTTGAGTAAGGTCCCATCACCTGGAATTTTCCTGGAAATAAGGAAGATAAATCATCATGGCAAAGGCCTGGCAGGTGTGGCTGTGACTGTCTGATGAGAGCAGCAGACAAGCTCAGATACACACGGAACTGTGACACCCTAATGAGCAGATGTTGGAACATTCAAAGGCAAGGTGGGTAGAGGAGGTAACCCAGGATGGGAGAGAAGGGTGCACAGACATGGTCGTGAACTGCAAGTGTGCTTCTTGTTAGCTAAGAACTGAATTCAAATTCATGGGCATCACTTTCAGTCTTACAGAATCTGTAAATAATACAGGGCATTGTCCTCATTTCACTTAGTAGCAAACTGAATAAGTGCTTTAGGGATTTTCCTCAAATTATGTAATAAGCAAGGCTCAAAAACTATTCTAGCACAAGCAATGCAACATTTCTGTTTAAATCTTATATTACTCAATATATGATATACAATATATACAATGGCATGTACTTTGAAACCAAAAAATACAATGATTTTGTGTTAAGAAAAAAATGAAACACTATGTATAATATGACTGCAGTTTAGGAAACCATTGTGAGAGAATTTGTTCAAAAACCTTCTAAGATATTGTCACATTCTAAGACGTTGCCACAGCTTATCTCTAAGCTTAGGCATTGTGAGTAGTGAAAGGGAAAATACATTTACAAAGATTGAGACAATGTTTGATTTGACTGTTGATAAAATTGAAAGTGACCTTTTCCTCCTTTCCTTTTCTCAGAGCATTACCTGGATAATTCTGGAAATGTAAACCCTTGCTCTTTCTCTTTGGCAGGTGTGTGCTTGTTTTTAAAACTGCATCAGTCCTGACACTTTGGCAGCATCGGGACCTGGAGGCCGGGTCTTGGGGTGTGAGCAGTGTGGGAGGCTCCACCATTATCTCTGTTCTTTGTTCAAGTTCAGCCTGGGCCCTGGTTATATGGTATTAGTTTGTGATTGTCGGGGAGTTAGGAGCAACTCTGCAGTCAGTAAGCACAGGTGGCAGACTGCTTACTAGGGAACTTGAGATGAATAAGGTATAGGATATGGTGCTGTCATGCACCCTGACTGAGTAAATTGGCCTTCATGTTGGAGAATGTGAGATTACTGCACCATGTTGGCCTGACTAAATAAGTGGACAGATTTCTTTGTGTATTGGTGTTGTGTCAGAGAATTAATTGGGTTATACTCAGTATTAGTAGTCTGTTGCCTGAGAAGTTCATTGCAGTCTTATTGAATACCTTTCTGTGTTTAGGGAGAAGTTTTGGGATTGTTGGAGATTTCATTTTTAATTATTTCCCTGTTATATGATTATACATAGTGATCATATTTTTATCTATGGATTTTGGTGTGCAGGAAACCCCCTTGTCTATCAAGAGCAAACTCAAAATTTCACTTTTCAAAACTTCTGGTAAACATGGTGGGACACTCCTGTTATTAATATGAAATTTCCCCTTCCTAAATAATTGATGTCTTTTCTTCATAATAAGCAAGGTAAGGCCCTCTGGGTAGAATTAAGGTGTCCACTACTTTGGGAAGCATGTAATGCTAGTAAACAACATCAGGCCTGGATTCCACACCTGCAGCATCTGCCTTACAGACATGAAGTGAGTCACTTGCTCCAGGGTGGGGACTTCATTCTACAGGTTGTGATGAGGCCTAGGAAGAAAACAGCTGGGTGAAAGTAGGAGAACCACACCGAACATTCCACTGACTTCACACAGAACTCAGAGGACTGAAAAACACCACAAGGAAAAGCATCCATGGAAAGTAACTGAAATGGTCATGCTGGCCAAGCATTCTGCCTTCAGGACTGAAGCCCCTTACATCCCAAGCCAGGGAATCCCCCTTTCCATTCCTCCAAAGCATGCTCAAAGTCACATTTCCATAGGTGTGAGTTCCCCAGGTTGCTTGGCTTCCTATGTGTCATCTGGATGCTATGATAGTTAATCAATTAAAGGCACAGGCTTCTGACCTGGGCAAGGTGCATGGGGATGGGTGTGGGGTATGCCTTGCCTATTACTTAGGGGACAGTTCTATGAAACAATCAACCTCTGAAACTGCATGGAACTTGGGTTGCACCACTGTCATGGCAGCACCCCCAGAAAAGGATTAGCCATACCACCATGGAAGAGAAGGACCAGGATGTGGTCATTTCATGGTTTAGGAAGCTCGTAGTGCAGGGGTCACTAAACTATCAAACTGTTTCTGGATCAACAAGAGCTTAGGGGAGACTTTTAGCAATATTTGAAACTCTTGGCACATGTCACATTTACAAAAGTTTATGCAATGTGAGCCAAGTAGTGCTGGGTGCATTCCCAGACTCTCAAACAGCAAACCCAGGATTCAAGAAGGGGAGGCATTGAGAGACTCAGAATAAAATAGAGCCATGGGGTGAGTCTCCCCCACTGAGTGAACCTCGGCTTTGGCGGCAGACACAGATAGGGGCAGCTTATCAGAGCAGGGCAGGGCAGCTAGAGTCTTCCCCAGGTAACCCTGCACACTCCGGCAGTGGGCTCCTCCTACACAGCCAGCTTCTCGGAGCAGTCCCCCCAGTGAGAGCCTTTCCCCACAGAGCCAGCTCCAAGTCCTGGAACCAGTAGCGGGCTAGGGGCAGCTTTCTTCGGAAGCACTGCATTATCAAGTTCTTCCAAGACTTCAGGCTACTGAAGGCTGGGAGGTGATACACTGGAAATCTACAGGGACACTATAAGCCAATAGAGGAAATCTGTAATATCTCAGAGTCCCACTGACATCTGACCAATATGAGAAAACAAAGGAAGAAAATGTCCCAAACGAACCTATATACTATATCAATAAAACCCAAAGACAGCACAGCAGAACAAATATCAGAAAGGGAGTTCAGAATGTGCATAATTAAAACAATCAGGGAAGCAAACGAGGAGATGAAAGAGCAAATGCAGGCATTAAATGATCACACCAATCAACAGTTAAAAGAGCAAACACGGGAAGCAAGAGATCAATAAAGAGTTAGAGATACTGAAAAAAAAAAACAGAAATCCTTGAAATGAAGGAAACAATAAACCAAGTTAAAAGCTCCATAGAAAGCATAACCAATAGGATAGAACACCTGGAAGACAGAACCTCAGACATTGAAGAAAAAATATTTAATCTTGAAAACAAAGTTGACCAAACAGAGAAGACGGTAAGAAATCATGAACAGAATCTACAAGAATTATGGGATATCATGAAAAGGCCAAATTTAAGAATTATTGGGATTGAGGAAGGCTTAGAGAAACAAACCAAAGGAATGAACAATCTATTCAATGAAATAGTATCAGAAAATTTCCCAAATCTGAAGAATGAAATGGAAAACCAAGTTCAAGAGGCTTATAGGACTCCAAATATAAAAAATTACAACAGACCCACACCAAGGCACATTATTATGAAAATACCTAACATACAAAATAAAGACAGAATTTTAAGGCCATGAGAGAAAAGAATCAAATTACATTCAGGGGGAAACCAATAAGAATATCAGCAGATTTTTCAATACAGACCCTAAAAGCTAGAAGAGCCTGGAACAACATTTACCAAGCCCTGAAAGAAAACGGATGCCAACTAAGAATCTTACACCCAGCAAAACTTACTTTCAGATTTGACGACGAAATAAGATCCTTCCATGATAAACAAAAGCTAAAGGAATTTACAAAAAGAAAGCCGGCATTGCAGAACATACTCAGCAAAATATTCCATGAGGAAGAGATGAAAAACAATGATGCAAATCAGCAACGGGAGGAACTAGCCTAAAGGAATAGCCAAATAAAGGAGAAACCAAATCATGTCAAAAACAAAAATGAGTCAAATGACTGGGAATACAAATCATATCTTAATAATAACCCTGAATGTTAATGGCCTGAACTCCTCAATCAAAAGACATCCACTGGCAGATTGGATTAAAAAGAAAAATCCAACAATATGCTGCCTGCAAGAGACTCATCTCATAGAAAGAGATACCCATAGACTAAAAGTGAAAGGATGGGAAAAAACGTACCATGCACATGGACACAGCAAAAAAGCTGGAGTATCCATCCTCATTTCACATAATGTGGATTTCAATCAAAAACTAGTCAGAAGGGATAAAGAAGGACATTACATACTGCTTAAGGGAAGCATAAATCAGCAAGATATAACAATCATAAATATCTATGCCCCGAACATTGGCTCATCCATGTACGTCAAACAAATTCTTTTCAATTCCAGAAATCAATTAGACCACAACAAAATAACACTAGGTGATTTTAACACCTCTCTCACCACTGGATAAATCTTCCAAACAAAAATTGAATAAAGAAACCATAGATCTCAATAACACAATCAACAATTTAGACTTCACTGACATATATAGAATATACCATCCAACAAAGAACGAATACACTTTCTTCTCAGCAGCACATGGATCCTTCTCCAAAATAGACCATATTTTATGCCACAAAGCTACTGTTAGCAAATACAAGAAGATAGAGATACTACCTTGTACTCTATCAGATCATAGTGGATTGAAATTAGAAATAAATGACAAAATAAAAAACAGAAACTTCTCCAATACCTGGAGATTAAATAATACACTATTATATGATGAATGGATAACAGAAGACGTCAGGAGGGAAATAAAAAAATTCTTAGAAGTAAACGAGAACAAAGACACATCATATCAAAATCTCTGGGACACTATGAAAGCAGTACTTAGAGGAAGATTTATTTCATGGGGCGCATTCAGCAAAAGAAGTAGAAATCAGCAAATAAACGACTTAACACTACAGCTCAAAGCCCTAGAAAAAGAAGAGCAGACCAACACCAAAAGTAGTAGAAGACAGAAAATAGTTAAAATCAGAGCCGAAATCAACGAAATTGAAACAAAAGAAACAATTGGAAAAATTAGCAAAATAAAAAGTTGGTTCTTTGAAAAAATAAACAAAATTGATAAATATTTAGCCACACTAACAAAGAGAAAGAGGGAGAAAACTCAAATTACTAAAATTCGGAATGAACAAGGAAATATCACAACAGACAAAAGTGAAATACAAAACATAATTAGAAGCTATTTTGAAAATCTATACTCCAACAAAACAGAAAACCTCAAAGACATCAACAAGTTTCTAGAGACATATGAATTACCTAAACTGAACCAGGAGGACATACACAACTTAAATAAATCAATTTCAAGCAATGAAATAGAAGAGGTCATCAAAAGCCTACCAACAAAGAAAAGTCCGGTACCAGATGTGTTCTCAGCCGAGTTGTACAAAACCTTTAAAGAAGACCTCATTCCAATACTCCTCAAAGTATTCCATGAAATACAAGAGGAGGGAACCCTCCCAAAGTAATTCTCTGAAGCTAATATCACCCTGATAACTAAACCAGACAGAGACACATCGAGGAAAGAAAATTTCAGACCAATATCCTTAATGAACATCGTTGCAAAAATTCTCAACAAAATTTTAGCAAATTGCATACAAAAATATATTAAAAAGATAGTGCACCACGATCAAGTGGGTTTTATCCCAGGGTTGCAAGGTTGGTTCAACATCCAGAAATCAATAAATGTCATTCACCATATCAACAGACTTAAAGTAAAAAATCACATGATTATTTCAATAGATGCAGAAAAAGCATTCAATAAAATATAGCATCCCTTCATGCTCAAAACACTAGAAAAAAATGGGGTAGTGGGAACATTCCTTAACATTCTAAAGGCCATCTATGCTAAGCCCATGGCCAATACCATTCTAAATGGTGAAAAACTGAAAGCATTCCCCCTAAAAACTGGAACATGGCAGAGATGCCCTCTTTCACCACTTCTATTCAATATTGTACTTGAGACTCTAGCCAGAGCAATTAGACAAACCAAAGAAATTAAAGGGATACGAATTGGAAAAGAAGAACTCAAACTATCCCTGTTCGCTGATGACATGATTATATATTTAGAGGAACCTGGAAATTCCACCAGAAAACTTTTAGAACTCATAAGTGAATTCTGTAAAGTAGCAGGTTACAAGATCAAGTGATGAATCTTCAGAAAGAGAAATTAGGAAAACTACTCCATTCACAATAGCCTTGAAAAAAATAAAATACTTGGGAATCAATCACACAAAAGAGGTGAAAGACCTCTACAATGAGAACTACAGAACACTAAAGAAAGAAATTAAAGAAAACCTTAGAAGATGGAAAGATCTCCCATGTTCTTGGATAGGCAGAATCAATATTGTCAAAATGGCCATACTACCTAAAGTGCTATATAGATACAATGCAATTCCAATTAAAATCCCAATGAAGTACCTTACAGAAATAGAGCAAGCAATTATGAAATTCATCTGGAAGAATAAAAAACCCAGAATAGCTAAAGCAATCCTCAGTAGAAAGAGCAAAGCAGGGGATATCGCAATACCAGATCTTCAACTCTATTACAAAGCAATAGTAACAAAAACAGCATGGTATTTGTACCAAAATAGACAGGTAGATCAATGGTACAGAATAGAGGACATGGACACAAACCCAAATAAATACAATTTTCTCGTACTAGACAAAAGGGCCAAAAATATGCAATGGAGAAAAGATAGCCTCTTCAACAAATGGTGCTGGGTAAACTGGAAAACCATATGCAACAGAATGAAATTTAACCCCTCTCTCTCACCCTGCACAAAACTCAACTCAAAATGGATCAAGGACCTCGGAATCAGACCAGAGACCCTGAATCTTATATAAGAAAAAGTAGGTTTAAAATTATTAAACTCTATAATCTGAAAATATTCTCAAATGAACAGTCATTCTTGTAAGAAATCATCAATTTTAAGAAATGTTCATTAGCATTTGATTTGATGTTTTTTTTGTGAATGAAATAACTGATGAAGAGAGAATTTTATTTAAGAATACTAGTTTTAGTTTCCTTTAGTCTAAGCTGGAAGATGGAAAATTATCTGTTAGCTATAAACACAGACAGAGCAAAAGAAAATCTGAAAGTCATTTTACTACTTCAAAAACCACTTTTAAAAATTCCAAAGTCATGATGTTCAGGATTCTGCAAAGAAAAAAATTCTTTTTTTATGAATTATTGTTTTAAGCCATTTTGTTCAAGGAAAGGCAATTTTTCTAATAAAGAAGATCATGTGATTGGATTAATCCAGTGCTGATTCCAACCTCCTCTTACCAGTAGATCTTCTAATAGACAACTAACTGCAAATGAATAATGCTGTTAGACTTGATAATCTGAATCTGAACTTCCATCATGACTTTTCATTTGGTTCTTGGATGTGAGTTTTGTTTTGCTATTTCCTAATGGTACTTTATAGTTATACATAATGTTGGGATTTAATGTGCCATATTCCTGCATGTACATAACATAATTTGATTAACTCATTCCCTAGTATCGTGACTTAAATTTTACTATTAATGTGAGTATTGAATTCATGTAGCCATCATTCAGGAGAGAAGCAGAGCAGAAGGTTTTGTGTCGTGTGGACTGTAATAGGCGGATTGTGCCTTGTGCATTATAAAGTTCCCAATACACCACAGCACTCTGATAGATTGTGGAATTTATATAATGGTGATTACTACAGGCTGCAAAGGGTGGGGGGAAAGGAATAGTGGGAGGTAGTTAACAGGTATCCAAATAAGATGAAATAGAAGTAGTACAGTAGCATTCTATAGACTGGGGAACTACATATAATTCACAATAAACTATTATATATTTTATGAATAACTAGAAGAGATATATTCAAAGCCTCCAAAAACATAAATAATGGGAGATGGTAATATTAATCACTGATGGTAATAGGAATCACTGTGTGACTTAGTATCTCTTATGCTGTTTAACTTAGATAAGATGTGTCCAGTGGTTTGCAATTTGACCCTCATCACTACATTGTCAGTTTTGTTGTTACTATCTGGTGCTTTTTGTTCCCATACAATTTTTAAATGACTCCTATAGCTCACTATTGTCTTTAACTTCTCATCTCCACTTGCCTGCTCATATTTAGAGGCTGCTGCTTCCTCAGTTGTGTTTCATTACTCTATCAGTGCACTCAGTCGCTGCCACTAACCAGTGTATCAGAATTGGTAAGTGACCTGAGTTTGAATATATGAACATAGTGTTCAGTCTTCTCACCAAAGTCATTGGTTCAAGCAGTCAATACAAATCTTCATGTTACAAATTATTCACTAGGATTGTGATATAAATACTGAATTATTTCTGTTGTTCTACAATGTAGAGAATGCTTATTTATATAAGAAACAAGAGGAGAGAAAGTAGCAGGGACAAACTGAGGATAAATGTCAATAAGAAATATGATGTCCTGACCTGGTAAGTTTCTCAGGTCTGTTTAATAATAACCTGAAGTAAATCATAATACTCTTTTCCATTCTGTGAAATTCATATGATTTTTTTTATTCAGTAAACTCTTACATCTTATAATGTAGAGAATAAAAACTTTCCACATGAGGTAGGACTGAAACGCTTCATGACATAAATATTTGTGAATAATGTCCATATGCTTTGGAATTACAAAATATGGTTTGTTACCAAGATTTTTTTATTCAGACAGTAAAATTCTTTTCTAAAAATGAGTTATTTAAGAAGTAATAATGACACTACCTTGTCTTTTTAATTTAGAGTTTACCAGTTATTTCTGTGTGAAATAGCCAGTTAATTTTGATAGAAATTACTCCTAACTTCATCTTAAATAATTTCGTTGATATGTCCCTTGATTAAGAGCTTGTTTTCCTTATGTTCATTATTAAAATTATTCTCCTTTAATTTCTTATATCAGTGTTACCGACCAAGGCATTAACATCAATAGATTTTTCTTGTGTTAATTTTCTGTTACAGAGATATATTATTCTTATTTCTCAAATGATTTAATGAGAAAATTTTACTAAGGAAATTATTTGTTGTTCACATTAAAAAGACCATGAAAAGAGTGTTCTCTTTTAATTGTTTTAAGGAATTAGAAATACTTTGGTAACAAACCATATTTTGTAATTCCAAAGCATATGGACATTATTCACAAATATTTATGCCATGAAGTGTTTCAGTCCTACCTCATGTGGAAAGTTTTATTCTCTACATTATAAGATGTAAGAGTTTACTGACCATGATCTTGAATACTTCAAATGAGTCATTCTTTACATACTTCATTATTAAATGTGGTAAGGTAAACAGAACCATAAACTAATTGTTATTAGGAATGAATAAATAAATACTAAATAATGCCATGTTTTTGGTTAAAAATTATTTCCTTCATATAATTTTCTAAAATATTTCTTATGGAGGAGGAAAGGAAATCAGGATAAATGCAACTTAAAAATTCATCATTTTCAGCTGGGCACAGGTGGAACCCAAGGCAGGAGGACCTCAAAATTGAGGCTGGTATGGAAAACTTAGTGAGATTCTCAGAATAAAAATAAATAAATAAATAAAATGGTTGTTGGATATAGTTCAGTGGTAGAGTGCCCCTGGGCTTAATCCCCAGTAACCAAATGATAATACTAATAATAATAAACTTCATATAAAAGAATTATTTTTATATCAAGTTTCAAGGAAAGTCATCAATAAATGCATATGTAATTATTTTTTCTGGAAAGCTTGTCTAATGAATAGATCATCAGAAATGCTCTCTAGCTTGCTTTTTAACCAACTTTATCTTGTTGAAAAAAACATATAAAAAGAAATAAGACAATTTGGAAATTGAGAGGTTGTTATACATCATCGTAGCTACAGTTTTCTTCATATCTCTCTCACTTACTGAGAGTATAGATAGGTGTCCCAAACAAATGTTTCTCAGATGTCGTCCCTCACTTTGTTTCCACTATCACTGTCCAGAGCTCTGTTGTATTCTCAGCAGCAGCCTAGTAACTCTCCCACAGCTGTGTACTTCATCATACACATCACTTGATCATATCTATCCTTATCAAATGAAGAACACTGGTAAGTATGCAATACATTCATAGGTGTCTAAAGACATGTCACATATTCCCATGTATGTGTGTATATGTGTATATATCCCACATTACTCCTTCAATATTTCCCCATGTCCTTATGTATAAAGGCAAAACTTCTTCACTTTTAATGCAAGAACTTTCATAATCCAATACCAGTTTGATTTTGGAAATTAATAAAACTATTCTTAGTTTAAAACTAACTCTTCTTACTGTGAAAACTATATATATTATTTACATATATAAGATATACATATATATATATATATATATATATACAGCACTTTCAGCATATCCATGATTTGTACTTCAGTCCTGTTTTTCTGAATATTCTCTATATATTATACCACCTAATGTACGTGAATGTAAACTCAACTATTTTCTTTTCTGTATCACTTTTCCCTTACTCTCTTCCAAAGCAAGTTTGAATACATACTGTATATGTGAATATGTGTATGTGTGTGCTTATGTGTATGTGCTTGTGAGCGTGTTTACATTATTTTTTATTTCTATACACAACTCTAAGTTTCTGATCTCCCATTTTAAATTTTACTTTGTTATCTTCACTCCTTGAAAATATGCAGGGTGTAAAAAAACTTCATAGATGTTTTTATATTTAATGAAATAATCTCATGTTACAATATCCTCAAAAGATTGTTTTAAAAATGTGTCTAAAGTTATATTATAAACTTTTAGAAATCATGTGCAGTTTTTATAGAAAAACTGTTTATACACATATGATATAGATGAATAATAACTTCAAATTCACTTATCCTTCTACTACCTTATTAGTCTCAAACAGAAATCTTCATGAGTATTAGAAATAGAAAATATTTATGCAGGTGCACTGATTGTTTAATGATGAACTGATTTGCATTTAAGAAAGGTCAGATGGTTTTTGAATGAAAATCAGCATGCTTTCTGATATCCATTATTAGCCTTCATTATGTTATGAAGGACTTTTTGTTTAATTGTAAGTTTCAGATCCTCACTGTGTTCAACAGTAACACTTAATGATCGTTTATTAGCAAAGCATTTTGTGTGGATTTTAGAATGAAGATTATATTATCTTAGCAAGTATGGTTACAAATCATAAAATCAACTATTTAAAAATAGAATTTTTTATTATATCAGAGTTCTATCAAAGGAAAAAATAAAGGTAGAGACATATTTTATATGATCTACAAAATCTGTTGTTTTTATAAATGAGTACTTATTTCATTCATCAGATAGTTACTCAATTCAGGACAGCATTAAAATTAAAATTTTATGGTTTGGATCTTAAATGCCCCCCACAAAACTCATGTGTTGAAGGCATGGTCCCCAGTGGATGACAATATTGGGCAGTATTAGAAATTTTAGGAGGTGGGGCTTTGTCCTTGAAAGATGTAGTGGGATTTCTGAGGCTTCCTCTCTCTGTTGTGAGGTAAGCATCTTTGCTCTGCCATGTGTTTCCCACTATGATGATTTGCCTCAAAGCTAAAGAGCCAAGTGACCATTAAAATCTCTGAAACTGTGAACCAAAATAAATCTCTCCTTCTTTTTAAGCTGATTTTTCTCAGGAATTTTGTCACAGTGTCAAAAGCTAACTAATACAGCAATCATCTATAATGCAATGTAATTTTACTTCTCTAAACTTACACACACGTGTGTACCAAAAGACAATTCTTGTTGGGTTATACACATGGGGATAAAATCAATTAACCATCTGTTTTAAGTTAACAATATGACTTGAATATGTATTATTTTTAATGTAAATTCCCTCCAATCAAACTCTTATGTGATATTTTAATGGCAGCAGCCTTAGCTAGGTTAGATCATGTTCTTCAAATCTTGCATATGATACCAGAAGTAATTCAAGTCTTTAAAAATTAAGTGAATTTTATGGAGAAAAATGTGCATGCATTGCACTCTTATAAACAAATATAATTCTCTGCATATAGTCATTTTTGTGTGCTTTTTATACTTCTGATGAGATATAATATAATCTAGCATTACTTTACCAAACAAATTTTCTAATGGTTAACTTGAAGAACTGTATCCTGTATCATGAGATTGTTATAGGTATACTTTTTGGAGTTTGAATATCTGAGAACAAATTCTAGTCTTTCTAGTTTCTAGTTGTGTGAACAAGGTCATTTTACTCAATTCCTTGAGTCTCAGTTTCTTCATGTGTAAAAATGGTATGACAAAATATTCACAGGGATATTTTGTGAGCATGTCATAAAAATAGTGCAAGTGTTTGCTCATATTACTCTTATTTTACATAATAATTTACATCATACACAAATGAAATTCTATATTCTGAAGTTTTAATAGTTATTGATTTATATTTGAAGTAGTATTTTAATTAATACAATTTATGTCTATTTTGCTTAAGTTTCAAACTTGTTCTTGGTTCCATTCAGTTCGATATGCTTGCTTATTCAGCCTTTTAAACCAAACCCAAATGCAAGCAGGGACTCAGCCATCCATTATGTTAGCTCTGTTATTTAGGATCACTGGTTAATGGATTTCTCATATAAATGGAAGTTTTTGTGAAACTGAGATATCACTTTGACAGATGAGGTCATGATTGCTTTAACTGATGTTCTTTCAAGCCTAAGGAGTGCTTGCTTACATGGGTACAGCTGAAGCATTTCAGAAGTAAAACATGGTACCCAGCAACCTAGATTAGGGAACAAAACATATATTATTATTCTTTAAAATTTTATTTTAAGAGTTATAACAAGCCTTATAAATTGATGAAAGTGAAAATGTTGTTAATTAAACATAATATTTTAATGGATAATTCAAAAGGCTTAGACATCCTCTATACAATGAAATACTACCTTTGATGTAATTTCCATTCATATAAATTTGAATTTAAATGTGTTAAATTCAGTGTCTTTTTCCTAATAAACCACTGCTGTTTCATTTATATTGTTATGTCTTCTGAGTAAAAGATACTTTAAAAAGTCATTAAAGAAAGAGAATTTATTACAAGGCCTCTTATTTTTTTCTTTCTATTAAACTAATTGCTTTTGTCTTAATAATATTAAGGTACTATGTAATTTTGTTTAGAAAATTATGGCATTAAATGTTTTTAGAATGTTTATTAACAAAGTACAAAAAATACATTGTAATAGTTTTCATCTTAAATTAAGTAGCAGAAATTAAAATTTACAGTTAAAATAAGATACATTTAACAATTTTTTTGTATATTGAAAAGAAGCTCCATAATTTTATACACTGAAAGCTGAAAACAATGTATTTTCAGGCAAGTGTTCCAAAACAACAAAACAAAAAACTACATATAATTGGTAAAAAACAATTAATTTTAAAGCACATTACATTCTTTAAAAAGATTCATACCTAAAATATTTATGAAGAAAAAATAATTTTGTATGGTTTTTATGTTCAAATTAGCATATTTCATACTGTCAGTGGCAAGAATAAATAATGTTTTCTGATCTTGTCTGTCGAGCTCCCTTGGAGGATTTGTGAAAACAGTTTCTATTGAAGATTTTTATTTTTATTATTTATTTATTTATTTATTTTCTTTGTTTTGCATTGGTGGGGATAGAACCCAGGTCCTTGCACATTCTAGGTATGCAGTCAAGCCAACCAGGAAAGAGTTTCCATCATTGCAGAGGAGGTAAGATCCTCAGGTAGAAACACCTTAAAGGGCTTGTGCAACAGCGAAAATAGTACGGTGTAAGTATGACATATGTAAATGGGAAATTGAGAGTGAATAAGAAAGGTAGGCACAGTGATTGTAGCTATAAATAAATTTCAAATAAATCTATTATTTGTAGAAAACATAAATATGAGTCAGACTTAGCAACTAATTTTGTGAGGAAAAAGAATTAGAGATATTCATCATCATCATCACTATCACAATCCTCACAATATATTTTTGCCTGGTAAATATTGTTTTCATTACTGGAGGTACAGAATTTATGTATTTCAGGGGAGGGTGAGATGTGGGAGAAGTATTTTCAGTAGAAGTGATGGAATGCACTAAATACACTTTTTAAAGAAAAAAGTCAAATACATCTTATATTTAGTAAACCATATACCATTTATAACACTCCATTTTTCTGTACATATCTAAATTTCCAGGCAAAATAAATGTCCCTTGTCAGAAGAACTTCCATTAACATTTCTTGTTCTACATGCCACTATGTAATGAATTTCTATGGACCAGATTATGCCTGTCCCTGCAAAATCCATATGTTGAAACTTGAATCCCTATGACATGATGTTTGGAAATGTAGCCTTTGGGATCTAATTAGGATTAGATGGGACAGAGTTAGCATCCTCATTATGAGATTAGTGTCCTTGTGAAGAGGAACCAGGTACCACATGAGGATGCAACTGAGACTTGCAGACTTGCAAGTCTGAGAGGGTCAGATCTGTGTGCAAGTCAGATAAGTCTTCATGAGGAACCGAACCAGCTGGCACCTTGTTGTTGGACTTCCCAGCCTCTAGAACTGAAGGAAGTATCTGTTGTTTAAGTCACTCAGTTCATGGTATTTTGTCATAGCTACCAGAACTAACATGAATCATTTCAGCTTTTATATCCTAAAATATGTTTTTCTTTTATTTATTTATTTATTTTTTACTTACTTACAATAAATTCCAAGTTGACAGTGTTTTTCTCCCCATGTTCTAAAAATGCCAATCCTCTGTTGAATCAAACATCATACCCTATGTAAATGTATGATTACACAAATGGTATGCCTCTACTTCATGTACACAGAGAAACAAGTTGTACCCCATTTGTTTACAATAAAAATAAATAAATAAATAAAAATAAAGTAGATAAAAAAATTCCAGTTCTCTTTCTCTGGCTTGCACATTTTTGATAAAATTGGCTATCATTCTTCTTTTGCTCTTCTAATACCTAAGGTATAAATTTTTATACATTTAAGAGTATTATTTTCATCTTATTTTATTTTTTCCAGTTTGATTATCATGTAGGTCAGCAGATCTTTCTTTGGTTGCATGTTGATTTGAAATTTTGAAGCCTTTAAAGCTGTAAAATAATAATTTTTTTAATTAAAAATAAATTATCATTATTACTATTATTTTTAGTCTTCACTTTATTACTCCTCCTCCTGAGATGCCAAATACTCATATTTTAGACTGCTAGGTATTTTAGGTCACTAATTTCCCTCTCTTTTTTCTTTCTGCCCTTATTTTGGACAGCTTTTTATTGTATATCTTCATATCCAATAGTCCTTTCATCTGGAGTATATGAATCTGTTACTGCTTATATATACTGTCATTTTCATTTCAAGTGTTGCAATTTTAATTACTAAATGTTTCCTTTGAATCTTTATTTTTCTATTTCTCTCCTTAACATGCTCCTTTCACTCAGTTTTCTGAATCATAAAATGTATCACATTTATTGTAGTTGTTTTTAATTATTTTTCTGCTAACTCTGTCATGTTTGTTATTTCCTAGTCTACTCTGGGGACTTTTCACATGTATGTGGGTCTTAATTTTCTATTGTTTGTACATATGACAATTTTCTTTGGGTGCTAAACACTGACAGTTTTATACTGTTGGTTTGTAGGGATTGTTGTGCTACTTTAAATGATATATTTTTAACTGAAGCCCTATTAAATTATTTACAATAATTGAATCATTTCAAAGCTTAAATTTTTTAAATTAAAAAAATATTTTTAGAAGAGTATTAAGCTCACATAGACTTACTGCAAACGCTATTAGGCTCACAGATATTTATAAGATACATTATAGTGCAGGTTAATATATGAACACTTTTTTCATTTTTTTCTGCTCATATTGTTAATAGAGTAAAATTATAATTTATAGTTAAAATGAAAATGAAAGATAAAGTATTTTCCCATCAAAAACCCATTGACCTTAAAGAGAAAAAAAATAAAAGACCCATCTTTTTGAATCTCAATGTTAACAGTGAAATTGTTTTCAAAGGTAAATAACACAGCAGTAAGACTACTCTGTTGAATATTCAAAAGTTGTGAAGTACATTGTGAATTCAAATAATCACATAGAATTCTAAATAATAAATTAGAATCTGGAGATTACTAATGTATACTTTTCATGTTTTATCTATGAATTATCAGAAACTTCTATATGATTTAATCTCATTGCTACTCTTTCCCAATACTTATTTAGTTCTTTTGAAAATGATCATTGTGTTCTAAACAATCATAGCAAGTAAAGAAAAAACATTTTCTTAATTTTAGCATCAACACTATTATCAAATAAATAGATAAAATTCACTGCCAAATCAACTTAAATCTCTTCATCTTAAGAACAAATTTTCAAATATTTCTTAAATGAAATAGTTAGAAAATTAAACAAGATTTGTGGATTTTGTCCATATTTGAATATAGTATGAAAAAAGTTGCACTGCTAACCCATATAGTATGCATACCTGATATAGATACAATGTAAAAAATTTAAGACTAAATAAGAGTTAAAAACAAATGCCTACAATTTATGCAGCATAAATTATTTTCCATTCTATTCAAATATAGCCTATTCTATTTCATGTATTTTTAATTAAAAAATGAGATTGCAATTCATTAAATTGCCTACATGACCATTAACAGGGTTTGGCTTACATTACGAAGAAACATTATCCATGCAACCCTCTAACACTGAATTTACTAAGGCAAAAACTTCAACTCACTGTCATTGGAAAATGAAAGTAGTTAACTGCTAAATATGATTTACCACTTACTTAATGCCAGGCATATTTCTAAGCACTTTTTCATTCAAAATTTCTCAAAATGAATCTTTTAAGGAAAGTAGTAGAGCTAGGTTTCATTTACTGAGTTTTTAAGGCTGCATTTTTCTGTCTCAGTGCTGGGGATTGAACTGAGACCCTCAAGAATGCTAGGCAAGTGCTCCACCACTGAGTTACATCCCTAGCCCAGTCTCTTGAATTTTGAAATAATACATTTCTGGGGACTAGATGATTCTTTATTCACCATTTTTTTAGGACTTCTTATTGATTATTTTCTTATTTTCCAAATAATTAAATAGAAAAGCATATTTTAAAACAAAAGAAACACAAATTTATGTATCAGTATGTCTGACTTGTAGATTGAATATAAAACATGGACTATTATAATGAAGAAGCAAAAGTTCTTCAGGGAGTAATTGTACTTTATTTAGAACACAAATGATCAAAAAATTATAGTTTTATAAAGTGATAACTTGCACAAATGGTTTTAAGAAGGCATGGAAGATTGATTTCATAGGCATTTACCTGGCAACCAGATGTCATGTATGTATATCTGAAATGCCTAAAATTATGGTCACATTGAATTATATGAGTAGTCTCATCATCAGACAAATGTACATTATGAAAAGTGAAGGAAAGTTGTGTCTCCAGACTCAGAACTATAATTATGCTCTTTGCTGATATAAGAAACCACTGGAGCTGAAGGTATTTTTCGGTGGTAGTGTGTTTGTGTGGCATTTACTCTGGGTTTCATCCTTAACACCAAAAAAGAAACTATTATTTTCTCAAATATAATATTATTTGAGAGACAATAGTTGTCTCCAAAAAGTTTATGTGTGAGACAATACAAGAACATTCAGAGGTGAAATGCGTGGGATGTGAGTACCTTAGCCTAATCAACGCATTAATCCAGTTGAAAGGATTAACTGGATGGTAACCACCGGCAGATAGGGTATAGTTAGAGGGAGTAGGTTATTGGGGTATGCCTTTGGGGTTTATATATGGTTCCCGGTGAGTGGAGCACTCTCTTCGCTTCCTGATTGTCACATCTAGAGCTGATTTCCTCCTCCACATCCTTCTGCCATGATGTTTTGCCTCACCTCCAGCACAGAGCAATAGATTCTATGAACTGAGACTTCTGAAACTGTGAGTCACAAATAAACATTTCCTCCTCTAAAATTGTTCTTCTCAGGTCTTTTGGTTACAGTGGTGAAAAAGCTGACTAAGAAATTGGAAAATAATTCTGTAGATTTTATGAATTTTAAAATATAATTAAACACATTTCCTTTATATTTTCTTCCCTTAGAATGTTTGTAAAATTCCTAGAGTGTTATTGAAAGGGAGCCATTCCTAATCCTAAAGTCACAACTTTACTGCATCTTGAGAACCACTTGTCTCATTTTTCCTCAGTGCATCAACTGATATTCAATGTTACCAGCTTCCAAGAGTATCCAGGAAATCTTCAAGATAATCTTGTTCAATTGCAGCATCCTGGAGATAGGAAAAATAGTTTCTGGAAGGCAATAGGCATCTTATATTCCAAGATTTTCAGTCCTATGAATATATCTATAGTTTATTACTTTCTGATGCCAATCTTCCACTCCTCCCTCCTGGCCAAAGTTTTTGTAAGATTAGGCCAAAGTATTTTCCAGCAAAGTGATACAAAATCATGCTCATATTTTGTCTTAAAATTACAAATACTGTCTCTCTTGATGTTAAAAATAATTCTTTGACTGACTTGTGATTAGCAACATTTTACAAGAGCAGTGTGTGGAAATTTTGACTGATGTTCCTTCATTGGCTGTATTACACATTTTTCTATAGAAGAACTGAGAAACATTTTGGGTGCTGCTTTTCAGCTAAAGCATTGAGAGAACTAATTAATGAAATGTGTAATACAAATAAGCAGAGATATTTGGCAGAATTAAAGCACTAACTGGATAAAATGAAAGTATAAGGTGCTTCCATGATTGGCAAATCATCAACAAGGTTTTTCTATGTAGAGAATCATTAAATTTGATTTAAACATGTAATTCTTGTTATAGATACCACACATTATATGGAGGAGGAATACTATATTTTCACCTTCAGGGGATGGGGAAGTGATGGAAAGGCAGAGCATGCAAGAGGCCCTGGGTTTGATTCCAGTAGAAAAAAAAATCATAGTAATAATAATTTTCAACTCTACATTTTATGTTTGTAAAGTGTAGGGGGAATGAATATTATATAATGAATATTATATAATCAATATATGCTGTATAAGTAAAGTACAATCTTAATCAGATTTTTTATATTAATTGATGTCATTTTAACAATAATGTCTACTGTGCATCAAATAAGATTCTAAAATAAAAACATCAAAATTTTGTGATATATCTGCACTCATTACAGGGTAAAACAAGAATCTATTTAATTTTAAATCATATTTAAAATATGCTGCCTGAATATATGCTTAAAATTATTTAGTGGGCAACACAAATTTGAAGTGAAAAGAAGATCTAGTGCTGTTCATACTCCCTCAAAAAGAGACACATGGTAAATACAGCTGTAGTCATATGCATTTTCCTCATATTAATAAATAAATTCCACAGGCTTTCACTACTTGAACATTATATAAATAAAATAGAACTATTTTGTACTAAACCAAAAGAAAATACTATACTGTATTTATAAACAACATACTTACTTTTAGAAAGATAAAATTTAGATTGCTAATATTATTTTAATGTTAAATTCAGTTCATAGTGATTGACCAGCCAAGCTAAGATAAGCAAAATTGTAAAGGATCTAAACTTGTTAATGAATCTAGCTTAGAAGACATAAGCAGAGTTTTTCAGTTATATCTTTTGTGGACTCATATTAGCTTATCACTCTTGGGCCAGGTTAACTTTTTCTGTCACTAAATGCACAGCTAAACTTTGTCTCATTAGTTGTGAAACAAGGGATAGGTTTTTGATTTAATATTATTTTTAAGAAATATTATTCCAGGGAACATGTTTTACTTCATACCTTTGTTTTAATCATGAATCTATTTTCTAAAAGATAAATTACATAAACTTCAGCTTAATCACATTGTAAAAATCTCTAGTTAGACCAAATAATAAGCCATTTTGTGTATGATAATATACATATTCAAGTACAAATTGTATTACATACTATAATTTTTTCCAAAATATAATAAAATGAATAAGGTAAAACTGATGGAAACAAGTCCTCATATTTAAATTTGTAATTAAGAGTGATTATTTGAAGAGATCAAAACAGGGTTTCTATTGTGGACGCTATGTTTATGACCAATAGTAGAGGTGAAACTGAATCACTGAGATTTTTGTCTATGGATTTATAAATAACTTGATATTTGCAGTACACATATTTATATGTTTAATAACCTTTATTAACCTTTATCTAAGTAAATCATAAGGTTATCCTTAGAACATGTTTTAGTTTTCACTATATAATTTCTTTCTTTTCTTTTTTTTCCTTTTTAGTTTTTGTTACTCGAGATGGAACCCAGGGGCACTTTAACACTAACTACATTCCTAGCTCTTTTTATTTTATTTTGAGATAGGGATTCACTAAATTGTTTAGGGCCTCACTAGGTTGTTGAGGCTGGCCTCAAACTTGCAATCCTTCTTCCTCATGCTCTGGACTGGATGGTCTTCCTACTGAATCCTACCAAACATGTCAGGAAGAACTAACAATAATAGTTCTTAATAAATAAAAAGATTTCAAGAAATTGAAAGATGAGGAAATAGTCTTAACTTATTTTATGAGGATAGCATTACCCTCATACAACATCCAAAAACCTTAAAAGGACCATTCAGACCAATGTTCCATACAAGGTCACATGCAATAATCCTCAGTAAAATACTAGCAAACCAGATTCAGCAGTGTTTTAAAGGGATTATATAACTTGAGTAAGTGAGATTTACTCTTTAGATGAGAGGATGGTTAAACATATGAAAATCAATCATTGCAAAACACTGTATTAACAGAATAAAAGAGCACTGGAAATTCTACCCAGAGCAATTAGGCCACAAAAATAATTGTCATCAAAATTGGAAAAGAAGAGGTAAAACTTTCTTTACATTTACAAATGATCAATCTTATACATAATCTTATATGTAGAAAACCCTAAAGATCATGCACACTCTCACTCACAGAAATATAACTAGAATTTATAAGTGAATTTAGTAGGATACAAAGACTCTGTTTATAGAACTCTTTTGAATTTCTACACAATAACAATAAATAATCTGAAAGTATCATTTATAATAACAAGAAAACCTTAGTTTTTAATTAACATAAGAAAGAGGATAAATGAAAAGGAGAAATACAAAAGAATGAATAAGTTCTTATTTCAAAACTTACTACAAAGTATATATTTCCTTAGTTGTTTTTGTGGTTTTGGGAGTTGGCTTTCTGAATTGGTTAGGCCTAAATTTGCTAAATACTGTCTTTATTGCAGTAGGGAGAGCACTAAATATTCAATCGTGAATTTGTTTAATGAGATATACAAAGTGAATGAATTTGATGATCCCAAATGAAGTGAATGAATTTGATGACCTCTTGCAAGAGGCAAGGGGTCTAGTCATCCTATACATGGTATTTTTGAACATTTCTGTAAAACTAAAACATATAATGATGTTGGCTGGTTGCTCCTGACTTCACTGAATAAAGAAATCAAGCATGAAAATGAACTCAGAGATGTAATTTCTCAGTGAAAGATGTGCATAACCAACCTAAAGACTTCTCAGTGTATTCTGAAGGCAAATCTTCTCCACCATAGTTAAACGAGTTAAATTGAGGGCACTTATTAGAAAAGAATGAAATACTATAATTTGGGGTGAAGATTTATGAGAGAACCCTGATTTCTCAGAGGAAGTGGCCTCCCAAAACTTAGTGGGAAGGGCATCCTCATCTCCACGCTCTGTACTATTGGCCTTTCCAATTCACCCTCAGGGAATGAATCCTGCACTGTCTCTGGAAACGGTGATGAATCTCCATAACTCAGTTGCTGAGCAAGTAATGCTAGTGTTCCTCAGGACCCACCCTCACCACCCAAATTTTCTTCTAGACCTTTAGACATAAGTCTAAGCAGGTCTCTAGAGGTGAAGAACATAGCGTGACCCATGAGGAATTGTGGTACACTTCAAAAAAACTTCTTTGGTTTTCTAATTTATGCAAGCAGAGTTCTAGGGAAAATGTATGGAACTGAATTTTAAAGGTGTGAGATAACAGTGGAAGGAACATAGAATTAGACCAGGTTGATATTATTAATATGGATCCAATAAGCAGAAATTCTGGATTTAATGTAGTAGCTCATACTGTTAAAAATATATATGAGTACTTTGGTTGGTGGACTGAAGTATATATCAAAAGACGGCTTACTGGATGAGCTGAAAATGCCTGATATCCCTCGGCTTAGAGAGTCTGGAAGCTGGAGTAGATTTGTAACATATGACATCATCTTCACTGGGATGCTCCAGAAGATTTGCCCTACACCTACTCTTTAAGATACAGACTGGTGAGCATGCTTTAAGAATTCTGTCATCGCCTTTCTCTGTATGGCAGACCTTACTATGAGAGCCATAGTCACTCAAATGGGAAACCTAAACACGATGGATACAAGTGGATCTTGGAGTGACAGGGGTCAAGTGGTGGCTCTCAACCACCCAAGGCAGGTGGTCATGCTTACCCTGATGAGTCAAGGAGAAGCAATGAACAGAATGATCTGATGCCTGTGGATCTGTGCCATTCACTAATCAATCATGGTGCTCCCAGGAGTGAAATAAACAGGAAAACCCACCAAATTCTTAGTTTATCTAAGCTTAAAACTTCCAGGACAAATGTATAAAAGTATGCTTTAAATCATAACAGTGAATAATGATCTCTCAACCAATTTTAAGATTTGAGCCAGTTTACAGTCCAAAACTTCCTAAATGAGAGGGAGGTCAGATCCCCTTGAGGAAGGACCCTGGTACAATACCAAAATGTTTTACTGTTAATTATTCTTCCATCCTTCTTCAAAGGGGAACTGTTTTATCAGGGTAACTGTTCATTGGGGAAAAGGCAATGATCAAACCTTTTGTGGACAAGTAGACACTGACTCTGAACTGATCTCATTCCACAAGATGCAAAGCATTATTATGGTCCTCTGGACAAATTAGGGAATTATGAACATCAGATGATCAATGCAGTTTTAGGCTGACTAATAGTGGATCCAGTGGGTCCTCAGACTTATCCTGTGGTTATTTCTCCAGTTCCATAATGCATAACCGGAATAAATATACTTAGCATTAAAAAAAATGAAAAAACCACATTAGTTCCCTAACCAGTAGAGTGAGGACTCTGTGATGGAAAAGGTCAAATGCAAGTAATTAGAACTGCCCTTACCTTTGAAAATAGTAAATAAAAAACAATATCACATACCTGGAAGGATCTCAGAGATTAATTCCATCATCAAGAACTTGAAAGATGCAGAGGTGGTGTTATGTTTAACTTTATAAGAAAGAGCCAGATAGAATTCCAAAGCAGTTGCCTAACTCTAAATTCCTATCCACAATATAAGGAAGTTCCAGTTGGAAAATCTTCTAGCCATTATGTAATATTGTTGAAGATTTTAATATTAGATTTTGTAGTGAGGGCATAAAACTATCTCCTTGTGCTACTGATTTTTAAATAATTGAGGATGTTTATTTTCATTTTTTATCAGTTATATATAATCATTTTAGTAAATTATTCAAATCTTTGACCTGCTTATACTTTATGACTTCTGAGTTAAAAGTGAGAGAGTGAGAAATTTCAAGATTAACATATTGATAAAGATCTTCATGGAATGTAAAAATCCCAGGTATGTAAATAAATGCTTCTTGCATTTACAGAAAAAGCTGCTATAAATATGTCTAAGGACACAGCTAAAAAGTTACATATTATGGTAACATTTTGTTTAAATGATATGTTTGATCCTTCTGAGATGAATATTTTTAATCGTAAATATGTCCTATGCTAACTTACATTTCTTGTTTTAAGAATATAATCTTAGCCCATTTTTTCTTATTGTAACATAATACTTTAGATTCTATAATTTATAAATAACAGAAATTTATTGCCCATAGTTCTGGAGTCTGGGAAGTCCAAGATATAGTTGTAGTAGGTAAGGAAGGTCTGGCTCCCTACATTCAGGGTGTTGCCTTGAATCCTATATCCTCTGGAAGGGAGAGACACAATGACTATCCTTATATGAAATATGAGCTTCCATTCTTTAAAATTAAATTTTTAATTAATTTATTTTCTTAAAGTCATTTTTATACTTGCATTAATCCATTTATGATGGCAGAATCCTCATGACCAAAACACCTTCCTCTCACCTCTCACCACTGTTGCACTGAAGATGTTTCCAAACATAGTTTTCAAAGAAGAAAAAAAAACATGCAAACCACAGCAAACATGTTCATAGCTCATTATAGTACTAAAAATTACTCTTCCACCTTCAAAATGGCAATAATTTTGAACATAATTTCCATCATGTTTGGCAATTTTATGATAAACTCAGATAATCAATTATGCAAATCTTCACATAAAATATAGATGCCAAATGAAACATAATTAATTATGGGCATATGTCGGGGTACCGCGGACCCCACCCTAGCCTGGTTTTCAGGGACTTCAATATGGCGCCTGGCACTGAGCCAGAATGGCCTGGTTTGCAACAAACAGCTGACACTGCTTAAGGAAGTTGACCTGATTGGACGAGGTGACTCGTGCTCGCTGCGTGCTCTCTTCATGCCCCTAGTGTATTCTGTATAGTAATCATGCTCTCCCCACATGCTCTGTAACCTGATTGGCTCATGATTCATATATAATGACCGTGACTTCCTTGTTAAAGGAAGAACAATAAAGAGCTCTAACGAACAACCAGTTTGTCTGTCTCTCTCTGCGGGCAGAGGGAATGCGATAAGTGGTGCCGAAACCCGGGAATCAGAACTTTCAGTGGTCAGGGGGTGCACCGGTAAGTACCACAGGTAAGTGGGGTCCACACATAGTGGGATGCTCCTCTGTAGATAAAGAGAGAGCGGGGACTAGCGAAAGGCAGTCCGGAGACAGAGCTAAGTGAAACGCGGTTCGGAGTGGACAAGCGAAAGGCAGTCCGGGGACACGCGGAATGCGGTCCGATTAAAGTAAGGACACACGGAAGGTGGTCCGGGGACACGCGGAATGCGGTCCGATTAAAGTGAAAGTAAGGACACACAGAAGGTGGTCCAGGGACACGCGGAATGCGGTCCGACTAAAGTGAAAGTAGGGACACGTGGAAGGTGGTCCGGGGACATGCGGAACGCGGTTCGATTAAAGTGAAAGTAAGGACACACAGAAGGTGGTCCAGAGCCAAGCGAAACGCGGCTCGGGGTGGACTAGCGGAAAGCAGTCCACCTTAAAAGTATTAAAGTGAAAGTGGCACATTAAAAGTATTAAAGTGAAAGTAGCACGCGAAAGGCAGCTACACCCTGGACTAAGCGAAAAGCGGTCCACATTAAAAGTATTAAAGTGAAAGTGGCACTCGAAAGGGGGCAAATTAATCATGGGTTCTGAGGTGTCTAGAGTTCGCATGGAAGGACTATTAAAGGCTTTATTAAAGGCTAATGGAGCACCTTTAAAGGTTTCCTCAGCTAGGAAGTTTTTAAAAACTGTAGAAGACAAAGCCCCTTGGTTTTTAGATAAGGGCTTATTGGATCAAGAGAAACTATCACAAGAGACAGAAAAAGGCCCCCCTCCTGATCCCTTCCACGCAGCTCCATGGCCACCTAGGGAGGGAACACCCATGTCCTTGAAGCAGTCCTCCCCCTAGGCAGAGAGCTCAGCAGCTCCATTCCTCAAAAGTAGTAAGAAATAATGTTTTGTGATTTTCTGCATTCAAACCTAACCTGATTTCTCAATCAGGAAGAAAAAGGGTTAAAAAGTCCTGGGTGATCCTCCCTCCCCCTTGCGTGGCCTTGCTGAAGCCTGCATTGGAATGTAGGCTGCAGCAGTCTCAGCGGGAAAGGGAGGTAACCTGAAGATAAGAAGAAAAGAAAAAAAAAAGAAAGGGTGTCTGTTTTAAACTTCTGGGCTGCTACACAGAACTAACTCATTTTCCAGGATTCTTGTTTTGTTTTGTTTTTCTTTAATGCTGTATTTTTGAGCTCATAATTTTGATCCTGTATACCTAGGTTAATGATTTTTTTTTCTTTTTGATCAGTTCTATTTTTTATTCAACTAAAGTTTTTGAACATCTGTTACATTGCAATGGAGATTTACCTATAAAGTTACAAGGCCTTTGATTTTGTGTTATTTGTATGTCGTGCTGTCTGATGTCATGTTTTGTCTGTATCAAAACTGAGCGCTCCTAAAATTAAAATTTAAAAATGGATCCAAATACTTTTATTCACGTGATTTAAAAAGGTTCAATTTAAATTGAGTAAACTAATAAAAGTGAAATGTCTTTAAAAATAACTTGCAAGTCTCTAGGTGGTCAAACTAATGGAATGTTGATGTTAAACAATGTCTAATATCAATTGTTTCTAGGACTTTCTTCAACAGGAAAGAGACAGCAAATACTGTTCAGGACACTTGTCTAATATCTTGACTAAAAACAAGGTTACTAAGAGTTATGTCTTAACAAGTACAATTCTATATACAAAGGGTTCTAAAGGTTTCAACTGTGTTTCAGTTAGAGTACTATAAACAACAAAGTATTTTATCTTGTTAAAATGGTGTAATTTATCTAAATTCAAAAATTTCATAAAAGTTGTTTCAGAATGTGAACAAAAAGGGGTCAACAGATAGGAAAGAGAGAATAAAAGGTTCTAGGTTTGGAAATATATTTAATAAAAAGGAAAAGAAAATGTTTCTGGGTAAGAAAGTGCCTGTGTGAGGGAATACATGAGGGTCTAAGTAAGTGCTAAGAAAGTCTGTGTGTAAGTAAAGGGCAAGTTTCAACAAGTCTGTGTGTAACTAAGTTGGTTGTGTGTATGTGAAACAGCTAAAGCTATTTAAGGTTTTTCCTAAGGTGAAATACTAATGTTCTGATATAAGCCAAAGTTTAATCTATATGGTAAAATGACATGGTAAAATAACAAGGATTTCTTAGAAACACTAATTTACTCTTAACTTTGTGTCTATTAAGTTTTATTCTTTAAAACAATTAGTCTTAAAAATTGGGGTTTATACAATTATGGTTAAACAACTGTTAAGAGTATTGTACTATGTTACAGAGTCTAAATTTTTCTTTAAAAACTAAATTTAGTAAGATTAAAGTGTCAAGGTAATTGTGAAATGGTCACTCCTTGTATATTAAATGTATTCATATTTTCCAAGTATACAAGTTTTAAAGCAGGGTATTTATCAAGCTGCTATTCTCCAAACTTCTCTCTCAATGTTGGAATGCTTCTAGGTTCTCACGAGCAGTCTTAATGCCTATTCCTACCTTCCTACCAGTCCCAGTCTCTGTTACAGATACAGAACTACCAGTACTATTATCAAGAAACAAAAGAGATTTTGGCATCACAACAGCTGTGATCACTGCCATTGCAGCCTCTGCAGCAGCAGCCGCGTTGACAACTACAATACAGACAACAACTACAGTTAATCATTTGGCAGAAAACACTGCCACTGCCTTACAGACTCAAGAGACCTTAAATCAACATTTAAGAACAGGCATCCTCCTAGTAAATCAAAGAGTGGACTTATTACAAGAACAAGTGGACTTGTTACAAGAACTTATGGGTCTGGGATGTGTTCTTTCTTTAAGAGCAGTTTGTGTTGCCCCTATCACTTTTTATAATGATAGCCATGCAGCTATGTTGTCTAGAAATCTTTCTCACTATCTTACTTGTACTTGGTCATATGGGTTTGACAATTTAACCCCTCAACTAAGAGCTGAAATTATGAGAGTCAATACCACCAGGGTAAATGTGGCACCTGTATCTGAAATGGTCAAATGGTTCTCTACTGCTCTAGGTTTTGTAAAACAATGGGCAGGCCTTGGCTCCCTAGGACTAATATTTTAGGTGTTTTATATCTCATTTGCTTAATTTATCAATTACGAGCACCCAACAGAGAGATCGAATCATCCTTCAACAAGTCATGACAGCCTTAGAGGCCGGCAGTTCCCCTCAAGTATGGCTGAGTATGCTGGACTGGTAGTCAAAGACGGGTAATGTAGGAGGTGGCCGTATACCAACCTCAGACAGAAGCTGTAGCATGATCTACAGTCTTTGATGACGGGTAAGGATACGGGCTGACCCCTCAACCTAAGACAGGCACGGTCCCAAGCCACTTATAAGGCCCGGAGAAGGCACCACTCTGGGACTGACGTTCACTATCTGCCACTTTTACACAGTAGGATAGGGCCTCTACCTTCACCTGTGTTCATAAAATAAAGAAGGGGGAGCTGTGGCGAGGCGCCTCGCCGCCATGATAAGATGGCGCTGGTTTCCTGAAGTGCTTTCTAGGTAAACAAGCCCATATTTGGTTGAGCCAACTGTTGCAAATGGGAGCACCTATGAACATAGGCCAAGTGGCAGGAGTAGATTGGTTATTGCAAGAGTATAAAAGTGTATGAATTCGGCTCAAGGATAGAAGAAGAAAAACCATGGTTATATAATAATAAGGTCCTGATTAAACTGCTGAAGGAAGATTCCTGTGTCGTGCTTTCTTGCGGGCGAGGGACACGACAGGCATAGGTATAGTCATCATAGAAATCAGTTAAGCTGTCACTGGAATACTAAAAGTAATATTAAATTCATAAATGATACATCTGATCCTTCTGTTTAAACCAGAGTCCACCATGATTGAAAAAATGATCTAAATAAAAGGGTTTTAAAGAATTTCAATAAGAATCAAGGAAAGTTGTACCAATGCTCTGAAAGTAACATTTTTCTAAAAAAAAAGATGAATATCAAAATCTGTGTATTTTCTTAGCATAGACCACACACAGAGAAAAAAATCTCATCTAAAATATGCCTTATAATAATCATCAGATATAATGTATTTGGTTACAAACCTCTGGTTCTAGGCCCCAATTTCTAGATATAACACTTTTTCTATGCTTAATATTCTTTATTCATTGCATAATTTAATGTAGATTGACATGAACTGATGCAAAATATAAATATCTGTGTCAAAGTAAATTTAAATAATAGTCAAATTCCAACTTTTAAAATCAGGAGACAGAAATGTTTCAGAGTAAATATTTTTATTGAAACATTTGTGGTTTAAATAGTTCTTGTACAATTATATAATAATCACTGATTTGTGGTTTCATAACTAACACATAGCAAAGGTCAAAGAACTTGATCTTTGTATATTTCAACTTCTTATAAAATAAGAAAGTACACTAAAAGTATAGTTATTTTCAAAAACGAACACACAATCTTACCTGGTAAATGGACTTCTTTTGTTGTTTCTCTGTGTCAGTCTATAGTGTTATCATCCTTATAATTATTTATAGATGCCACATCAAAGAGGTTATTTCTGTAGTGACCCTTTAAATATTCATCCTCATACAGTCAGTTATAAGATTATTAGGTTTATAACTGGAAAGCATCACTTTTGCCCTTTCAGTCTGTTTTCTCTGAAGTATTGTCACTGGAAAGTATTTGTGTAGAAATATCATTAAACAATTGAAAATATAAGTCTGACTCACAGAATGGCAAACATGTGGACTACCTGTGTGAAGATGATGGCAAAAAGACAGAGGAGAATAATGCACTTTCATCCCACAACTGCCTTTATTTTCTTTTTAGTATTGGAGATTGAACTCAGGGGTGTTAACCACTGAGCAATGTCCCAGCCCTATTTTGTATTTTATTTAGAGACAGGGTCTCACTGAGTTGCTTAGTGCCTTGTGGTTGCTGAGGCTGGCTTTCAACTCTCGATCCTCCAACATTAGCCTCCTGAGCCACTGGGATTACAGGCATGCGCCGTGGCGCCCAGCTACAACTGAATACATTTTGAAGGAAAAAAGGGAAAGTATACAATTTTTTTCTCAGATCATTATTAATTTCATTATATTTAAATCACAGACTGAAATTACTATCTTCATTCTGAGGCATGAAAGAAAGTGAATTATGTAGGTGATCCAGTCATATAACTCTAAATCTTTGTAAAATGTTTGTGGTACATTGGAATAAAGAAACATAGAACAATTATGTTAACATATTTCTTTTAAAAAATAGTTTGAACTCTGGTCTGGTTGGATGAGAACAAGAATTTAATTTGGTAAGGCATTATTAGAAGTCTATATCACAAATTTAAAACTACTTCCATTCAAATAGGCATGTGTATAATAAACCGAGAGTAGAAATTAGTTTGAGAAAGAAGCAAGAAGGAAGATTTTTAGTTTACCCACTTGTGTTTACCATCTTGAACTTGTATAATTGGCATGCATCACACACAGACACATCCTGTGCACAGAATCAGGGCTTTTTTGAAGCCTCAGGAACCTTTAGTTGTGAACTATAATAGTGGGAGATCTGACAGTTTGGTAAGCTTGTTGCTAAACTACCAAGTTGTTAAATTAGTCAGCATGCCTTCTTTAACATCCTACTTACTTCTTTTTTGTTAAGACATACCTTATTTCTCCATCAAAAAAGTTGCTTTAGTGTAGTTCATGAAGTTGTTTAGACTAACATTATTTAATATTCCTTACTCCATTTGTTAACTTCAAATATAACCTAAACTCATTAACATGTTTATTTTGTAATATGGAAATACTCAGGCAGTAATTTGGCATAAAATTATACTTATTTTGAACCCACAATATCTTTTTGATTGAAAAAAATATGCAGAAGAGTGATTCCCAAAAGAAAAGTTGATCAGTTTATTCTGTATTTGTCAGAGGGATTTGTATATTGTCAAACAAAATTTGGTCTCAAATTTGATAGCATGTTAGAATGACTTGTTAAGTTTTTACAATTCAAATACTCAGCTCATACTTCAGGTATTTTAGTATTTTGTAAAGTTGTCTATCTAGTATCCTGGATATGATAATGCTAATGTGTACAGGTTTTGCCAAAGGTTAATGGATTCAATAATTTTTAATGGTAGATAAAATATATAGGCCCATACTTCAGACTTTAAAATATTTAAATTATGCCTAAAAAATTTCTAATATTAAGTGATTAATGGGTTACTTAGCATAATGGTTAATGTGAATTGTCAACTCGATTGGATTAAGAGATGCCAGATGATTAAGCAGCTTTCTGGGTGTGTCAATGAGGGTGTGTCTAGGAATGATTGGAACGTGGGATAGTGAACTGAAGTGAAGATCCTCCCTAAGCGTGGGCAGCACTGCCCAATAGGATGGTGACTTGGATGGAATAAAATCTGGAAGAACAAGGAAGCAGATGAAGATGCAAGTTCCACTCTTCTTGAACAAGCTCTTGATAGGTGTTTGATTGTCTGAGGATATTGGACTCTTGCTTCTTCACTCTTTCAAAGTGAACTCTGCCAGTGGTTCTCCAGGGAATTTCCAGATGACTTGGTCTCAGACTAGGGCAGCAGTGTTGATCCCTCTTGTTCTGGGGCGTCTGCCTCTTGGACTGTACAGTTACTGGTTCTTCTAGCTCTCCAGCTGCAGATGGACATTGAGGACTATTCGGCTTCTGGTTGTGTAAGCCAATCTAATAAATCCCCTTTTTATAATCATACTTCTGTTGATTCTGTTCCTCTAGAGAAACTTGACTAATACACTTAATACTGTATTTTTCAAATGAGATTTTTTATTGAAATTTATAATTACATAACTAATTGTTTAAAAGTTTAATCTGAATATTAACAACATCTGTATGGATCTGTCAAAAATAAGGAGGGGTAGGGGAGTTGCTTGTTTGCTTGTAGGTAAGATGAAATTTCCTACAAAGGCAGGCTGGTTTTTGGACAAATAAAAGAAATATTCTTTTCTCATTGATTAAACCCAAAATAATTAAAATTTCCTCTTTAGGTACTTAATAAAAAAGGACAACATTTCTCAGATATAGAACAGATACCAAAGAGTAATTTGTGTTTACTTTTGACCAAGTTTATTTGTTGATGAAGGTACTATAATTTTTTATTTGAATATTGCCTATTTACATGATCATTTGTGATGAGGCTCATTTCTTGATTTATTTTCAACCTGCTCAGAATTAAAGATCATAACATCACTGCCATTACTCTGCTTATGAGGAATGGAGCAGAAGAAGATCAACAGTCTTCATTTTCATGCTTGTATCTTGGTTAACAATCTTGTCTTCTGATTGTATCCAGTAAGAGTAATTTTTTTTTCCTTTCTCCTTTGGTTAACTATGAGGTGGATAAGCCAGAACTATGTCACAAAATTGCAAGAGGTGAAGATCAAGTAATATTTATGCTTTTGTCTGCTTCCCCATTACATAATAAAGTAAATTATCCATAGAAACCAAATAGCTCTGTTTCAAGGGTACCAAGTTCATTTTTGGAGGAAGCAATGTCACATGGTATTATGAGCAAGAAGCTCTCCTGTAAACTGCTGCAGAACTTTCCATGGGTACACCGATAGTTTATTTAAACGCATGACTAAGTTCTTTCCTGTCATGTAATTTAAACAAGAATGATTCTGAGATAGTTATTATAATGTACTATACACACAACTACATGTATTTATTCTTCAGCATTTCTTATGAATATTCTAAATTCCCATGTTAAATAATGTAATGACAAAGGTTGTCAAAATTAAGCTGAAATAAAAACAAATATGAACCTTATTTCAAATTTCACACATGTAGATTGCAAAACAATTAGAAACATAAGATGCATGTTTGAAAAAAAATTACTTATACATTATGTACTTTTATATACTTTGGTATAAACAATGAACTGAGTACTTGATGCAAGAGAGTTTCTAATTAAAGGTGTATCTGTTTGATTATATTATGTATTGTAGTATATTTAGTTTTTTTTGTTCTTTTAATACAAAAGTGGTAGAAATGTTTTAAAAAGAAAAGAGTACTCCAAATTATTTTTCTTTTTGAAATGTTAGTACAGAAGTGCTATGGAAAGTTATTTATAAGTTAAAATATAATTGAAAGTCTCACATGTTACTAACTTTATGTAAATCTGTCAAATGTTTAGCAATATGAAATAAAAATTGTTTTCAAATGACATATTTGAAAGCAAACCTGGAAGTAAAAGTTTGACTTGTCATGATGCTGAAAATAATTCACCTATGAACACTTTTACTACTTAGATATACCTCCCATGCATACTCTTCTTATAAATATAAAAATAAATATATTATCTAAATATATTTATATATCTCTATTTCTACATACTATGCACACAGTATTCCTGTATCTTCTAATGAAAATGCCTGGTGACACAACATATACATGAGTGTGGGTGCCAACCCATACACATATGTAATATGTCAAATCATCTATTAAATATTATTTTCATGGAAGTTACATTTGGTGAATCATATTTTACAAAAATAATTACATTTATCATTTTTTTCTTTTATTAAAAATTTCCAGGAGTTATGTATCAATGTAAATTTTTTTCAATATTTTATAGCTACTTTTGTCTGTCAATCAGATCTGCTTTATACAGTTTGCTGATATGTATAATAAAACAATGAAATCAGGGTATTAGGACTTGCTGCAAAATTACATATGCATTTATTTTACTAGTTTGTGCAAATTGACAAGAACATTGAACTTAGAAATGGGAACTGTTTGAATGAAGTCCATTTAAAATGTCCTGGCTAACATCTCTCTGCACTAGTCCTCATCAAGGGTGACATTCCTGATTGTCCATTACAGCTTGACATAAATCCACTATAACCACCTAGTGCTAAAATTGACTCTTAACCACAGGATAGCCTTGATCCCTTTTAGTGATCTAATAATTCTCTGGTGCAAATATCATTCATTTATTTCAATGACTGTTGCTAAGACAATGTTTTGTTTGAATCTTTAAAAGAAGATGAACAAAAATAGTCTAACATAACCCAAAAGGTATTACTGAGCTATAATCTGATATTACTTTCTTCTTTTAAAATAAAATACTTTTTCTATTTGTTCATGTGGGGGAGAATTTTTTTTTAAACTGGCTTATTTTATTGGGAGAAAAAAAGGACACACAATAAATTTACCACATTTTTGTTTAAATGCACAGTTTACTATCATTAAGTAAGTTTATAATCTTGTGCAACCATCACAATTGGTCATCTACAAAATTCTGAAATTTTGTACCCAATAAACAGTAACTCCCCATCGTACTATCCCTCAGCTCCTAACATCTTTCTACTTTGTGTACTTCCTGATTTTAACTACTCTAAATACATCATGTAAATGGAATCAGACAAAATTTGACTGGCTTATTTCACCGAGTGTAATGTCCTCAACTCATCCACATTCACTCTTCCCTTCTTTCCTTTATATAGCCACTTTTCATTTATCTGTTCATTCACCAATGAACATTTGATTCTTGACAATATTTTAGCTATTGTAAACAATGCTGTTGTGAATATTAGGTGTGCAACCATCTCTTTGAGTCCCTGTTGCAATTCTAGGCATATGCCCATAATTATAATTTCTGGTTCATGTTGAAATTTGATTTTTAATTTTTTGAGGAACTGCCATACTGCTTTTCATAGTTGCTACATTGTTGTTTTAATCAGTTTTTCTGATGCTATGACCAAAAGACCTGACAAGAACCATTAGAGGAAACATTTATTTTGTGACTTATGGTTTCAGAAGTCTCAGTCCACAGAAGGCTGGGTTCCATTCATTGGAGCTTGAGATGAGGCAGATCATCATGGTGGAAGGGTATGATAGGGGAAAGTGTCTAGGGACATTACACCAAGAAGTAGAAAGAGGGAGAAAAAGAGAGAGAGTGCATGCTAAGGCTCAGTTCACCAAATATATTCCCCCAAAGCACACCCCCAATGACATGACTCCTCCAGTCATACCATATCAGCCTACATTACCAGACAGTTAATACCTATCAGGAGATTAATTAATTGGGTTAAGCCTCCCATAACCCAATCGTTTCACCTTTAAACTTTCTTGCATTATCTCATATATGAACTATAGGGAAACCTCTAATATCTAAACCATAACAATTATTTTACTCAACGCAGAAGTGTTCCAATTATTCAACACCTTGCCAACATTTATTCTTTTTTCTTTGGTTTTTGATTGTAGACATTCTAATGTGTGTAAAGTGATAATGGCAACATGCTTTTGATTTGCATGTCCCTAAAGATTAGTCATGTGGAGAATCTTTTCATCCATATTTTGGACATTTATAAATTTTCTTTGCAGAAATGTTTATTAAAGTCTTTTGCCCAATTGGAATTTTTGTTGTTGATAAGAATGAGTTTTCAGAGTTCTCTGTATACTCTGGTAATTTTTTATCAGATATATGAGTTGCAAATATTTCTCTTAAGTCAGGATTGGCCTTGATACTATGTTGATAGTGTCCTTTGAAATATTATTTAAAAATTTTTATGAAGTCATATTCGTCTATTTTTTCTTTTGTTGCCAATGCTTTGGTGTCTTGTATATAATAGAAATGGACTGTACATGGCAGTATAGTATGAAAATAAATGCTAATAATCTCCCAAAATCTGTAAAATTTTCAACACAATGAGGAAACATTAATGTGTGCATATTCTTAAACATCAATAAGGAGGTAGGTTCTCAGAATGAAATGCAAGTTGTGTAGTAGAATGTACCTAAATTAAGAATACATGAAATAATCTCATTAATGAAAATGGGGGAAAAGGTGCTGATTGAGGAAAAATTGGAGAAACTTTAGATAACATGGCTTATTTTAGTAAGACTAAAGACAAAGGAACTAACAGTACATAAATACTGTTTTCCAGTTAGTAAAATATTTTCTCATGGGAATCAATGTGAACAGTTCTAAAACAACTGTGCACACACAGTAAAACTGAACAAGTAAATGGATGGCAGAAAGTGGAAATCACATTCCTCCATGTTTAGAAGACTAAACACCCCAAGTAATACTAGATTAGAGTCAATAGCATAGGCAAGTTTTCCTTCTTAATTATTTTTCACTTTTTAAAGTTAAGATATTCTTTTTATCTATTTAGTAATTGTGGAACACTTTTTAATATAAAGGGTAGGTGTTATCCACTTTTTATTTGCCTCAGTCTTTCTAGCAGTTTATGGATTGTATTAGATGTCACTGATAAAACCAATACTGACTTGTTGATTCTCTGCTGTGCATTTATTTCCCATTGCATTGGTTTCAGCTCACAACTTTATTATGTAATTAATTATAATTTCAGTGATGTTAAGTTACTGACATTTCATTGTATTTTTTGCATGAATACATTACTGACTGACTCTTAATCTTTTCTCACCTATATTTTTAATAAGTGATAAACATTTCTTAGTCAATCTGAGCCTTATCCCATATTGTTTTATATTATTGCAAGATTTGTATTTCAATGTATTGAGCAATCCAAAGTATTTCTGATTTCTCTGACATGTATTATTTTCAACAGGGTTTCTAGAAAAATAAATACTTAGGAGTTCATTATTACTTTCTAATAAATACCCATTGTGCTCAGAAGACATGTTAAATAACCTTGGCTATCAATTTATATATAGGTAGCTGTGTGAGTGGTTCTCAGTTAACCTGGGTCAAAGATTATTAAATTCTTTATCTTCAGAGAATCAGCCCATGTCCGTTTAAAAGCACTGGGATAAAAGAGTAAAGCCTTTCTGTTTACTAGCACACAAATTAATTTTGAGTCTCCATGGGGAATAGAGATAAAAAGGAACATGTCATTTAATTTGCACTGATATATAACCATTAGTCTGCTTCTGGCTATAAACTTTGAAAAGTTAAATGTGACTCATAGGTAATGATATTTCACAAAATAAAATTTGTGTGTCCCTTAAACAGTCTTACACTCACTTGTTATTGTTAAACTCATTTTTCCCTCCATCAGTATCTTTCCATTCCAATATGATTATATTTTTGTTATATTTCATAAATGATCTTTAAACCCCATTTTGAATTTTTAGCATTAACCTTCATAATAATCATCTAATCATCACAGATATATGTTATTCTGTTTTTCATTATTATAGTGAAATGTTTAAAGTACACTAGTTTTTATAAGGAAAAGAGACTTATTTTAAGTTCAGTTTTTTCGAGGTTGCAGGCACAAACATTAGCCCAGGTTCTGGTGAGAACCCTGTTTGCTGTGTCACAACATGGCAAAAGTCCATGGAATAGAAAGAGATCACATCACAGAAATGGGAAGCCAGAGAATGTTTCAGGTATTGTATTGCCATAAAAACTCCCTCTCCAGGAGACCAGTATTCCCTTCTGAGGACAGCACCTCCAAAAACCTAAGGACCATCCACTAGGTCCCATCTTTTAACATTCCATCCACTCCCACATCTCCACCCTAAGGACCAATGTTCTGACACATGGAAACTTTGAAAACACACAAACCAATCCCAAATCATAGCAGGAACTAAATATACTTAATTCACCATATGCTAGTTTCATATATCATTGTACATTTTTAAATATAAGCTTTAAATGTGTTATCATTGTAATTGGTGGTCAGTATGTCCTTTTCATGAATCATGTGTTTGATAATTTGGCACTATAACATTTATATATAAATTGATAGTCATTACTTAGATAAAAGGGCAATACAGTATATAAAATCTTGTTTTTCAAATAAAGTCTACTGAATTATTTCAGTAGTTATTATAGAATTATTTCAGAAGTTCGAGTTAACTTCATTGAGTTAAGTTAAATTCACTTAGTTAAATCTCTTAATTCATAAAAACAGATTTTTAAAATCTCTCTTTAATGTTCAGATTTCTCTTCAGATCAAACTACCCTGAAGAAAGTTATAACAAAATTTTAAAGAAATTATACATTTTTTAATAGCAAATAGTGTCAAGTGAAATAACAGCAAATACATTTTTTTTGTGTGTGGAGCATTTAAAAGAAGTCATGGGAAGTGATAAGTGGTTCCAAAACATTAATAGCTTTCATTAAAAAATAGGTGTCACATGGTATCATTGGCACCATTTTTATTAATTACCAATGACCCAGTTGTCCTTTCCTCAGAGTAGAAATGCAAGTTCTTACAATATTCTCAAAGACTTTGGACAGCCTTTCCTCTGCTTATGTTCTCATCCATCAACTCCTCTTCTCTGCTCTACTTTGTACTCCAGTCGCACTCTTCTGCCGGTCACTCAAACCTGTTCTTCCCTTAAATCCAAGCACTCACTCTTCATTTAACCCCACATAGCTCAAGTCAGTGCCCCTTCAAACTTTGTTTCATCAATGTAAACTCAAAGAATAACATCAACCTAGATGATGTTATTCAAAATGTTGACTTGCCCTCCAGAACTATAGTATCTTTACTATCTTCTATTTTACAAATAGAAATTGTCCCTTCTATGGTCTTTATGATTCATCTTTATTTTCTATTCAATCTTTGTACTTCTTTTCTGTCTACTAGAATATAAACACCATGTCACTGAAATATATTTGATCCCAAAGTAGCACCAGATTCAAAGTTTCATATAGTATATATTTTTTATTTGAATGAAGAAATGAATGCCACCAAGCTTAGGAATAAGAGATATGTTTATGATGGTACAAGAAGAAATTTCTTCATCTTTGTCACTTTGATTATGACCAACTAAATATAGGTAAGTGCACTGAGGCCCCACATTTAGCATAAAGACCTGTGTAACTTCATGTTAAAAAAATAAATGACTCACAGCATAAGGGAGGAACTTGTGCTAAGTTGCATTTAATTTTATTTGGAACTAATTGAACTGCTTATGTCCCACACAGAAACATGATAAGAATTTTAAATTATTTCTGATAATCATTTGAGATAAAACAATAGTATATTCAAAAACAGATAGCCAGAATCACAAAATGTTTGATCTCATATTTAATGAACTCTCTTGATAAAAACAAAAGGTAAAGTAAATGAAAGGATCAATAGTTTATTGTTTTCCATGCCAAAACTAAACTAATATCATTTAAAATTTATTTTGCAATGATCTTTGCTGTAAAAACCTTAAACAGAATCGTGAATGCAGAATCATAGACTTTTATTTGAAGTATTTAGTTTAGAAACTTAATGAAAAGAACATACATTGTCTGGGTAATTGAGTTAAAATATTTTAATCATATAACAAAATGAAACATTGGGAACCAAAAATAGTTTGGGAATCTTGCAGAGCGGCGGGCCAAGATGGCAGACTAGAGGGCGGCTGCATTTCACGTTGCTCCAGGACGCAAGATTCAAAAGAGGAGATAGTGAGAGACTTGGGACCAACTCAAAGCCGCCGGGTGAGTCTCTCCTGTTGGGAAGGCGTCCCGGATGGGGCGGTAGCCCCGGAACGCAGGGAATTTGTGAAGTAGAGTTGCTCGGCGAGACGCCCCTCCCCCCACTGGAGCGGTAAACACGGACAACTGGGATCATCGTAGAGGAGGCGGCTCAGCACAGCGCTTGAACTCGAGCAACCACTGGGGCTCCGGGCGGCTGCCTGAGGAGAAGCTGTGTGGCGAGCTGTTTAGACCCAGAACGACCGCTTCTGAACACCGGGGGGGGGGTTGCCCGGAGGAAGAGAAGGAGCGCAGCGGGTCGCTTGGTCTAGGAGTGACTGCATCAGAGCCACAGGCGGTTGCCAGAGGAGGAGCTGCGTGGTGAGCTGTTTGAACTCAGAGCGAGCGCTCCTGAACACCGGGGGACTGCCCGGAGGAAAGAGGAGGAGTGCAGTGGGTTGCTTGATCTAGGAGTGACTGCATCAGAGCCACAGGCAGTTGCCAGAGGAGGAGCTGCGTGGCGAGCTGTTTGAACTCAGAACAACTGCTCCAGAACACCGGTGGCCTGCCTGGAGGAGGAGAGCGGTGGGGACGCTTGGTCTAGGAATGACTGCATCAGAGCCACAGGTGGTTGCCAGAGGAGGAGGCGAGTGGTGAGTTGATTGGACTAAAAGCGACCCCTCCTGAACACCGGTGGCCTGCCTGGAGGAGGAGCGTGGTGAGTCACTTGGTCTCGGAGCCACCGCTCCTGAACACCCGGGGGGCTACCCCGAGGAGGAGGAGGAGGAACAAGGCGGGTCACTTGTACTTGGAGTGACTGCCTAGGGCTACGGGTGGTTGGCGGGAGGAGGAGACCCGAAGTGAGTTGTTTGGACTCCTAGTGACTGCGTCGGAAACCGGGCGGCTGTCCGGAGGAGGAGGTGTGTGGCGGGTCTCTGGGTCTCGGAGCTATTGTACAGGGCTCCAGGTGGTGGCTCAGAGGAGGGGCTGCATAGCCAGGCGATTGGTGCAGAGCAGGGTCCCAGGAGCTAGGTGGCTTCTTGCTGGAAGAGCCACACAGAGACACGCCTAGGGGCGGAGGGAAGTTTCCAGGGCGGCGGGCAGATTCTCTGGGAGAGGCAGCCTAAGGAGACTCGCCTGTGAAGGGTGAGGCTCCCAGGCCCAGGACGTAGGTCCAGGCCCCTGGGATCATTGCAGAGGAAGACAGCCCAGCCCAGGTGGTAGTTGTAGATTGAGGGGAACCTCTAGGAGGGCAACTGACCAGCGAGACGTTCCCACCGAGTGAGTCTTCCCGGCCGGGGGAGGTTTTCCCACAGGGACGGTAAACCAGAGACACAGGAACAAACAGGCCTTGCCTCAGCCCGCAGTCTAGTTCTCCATTGGATGACCATTGGTCAACAAGTGGAGGCACCTCTGCCCACTAGCAGGGAATATACGCCACCTGAGGGTCACCACCCCTAGAGAGGCAGCTTCTTCGTGGAGCTCTGCATTATCAACCTCCTCCAAGACTTCAGGCTACTGAAGGATAAGAGGGGATATACTAGCAATCTTCAGGGACATTATAAGTTGATAGAGGAAATCTGCAATATCTTAATGACCCACTGATTCCTGAACAATATGAGAAAACAAGGGAAGAAAATGCCCCAAACAAATCTAGATGTTACATCAATAAAATCCAACGACAGCATGGCAGAAGAAAGGACAGAAAGGGAGTTCAGAATGTACATAATTAAAATGATTAGGGAAGCAAATGATGAGATGAAAGAGCAAATGCAGGCATTGAACGATCACACCAATCGACAGTTAACAGAGCAAATTCAGGAAGCAAAAGATCATTTCAATAAAGAGTTAGAGATATTGAAAAAAAAAACAAACAGAAATCCTTGAAATGAAGGAAACAATAAACCAAATTAAGAACTCCATAGAAAGCCATAACCAATAGGATAGAACAGCTGGAAGACAGAACTTCAGATATTGAAGACAAAATATTTAACCTCGAAAACAAAGTTGAACAAACAGAGAAGATGGTGAGAAATCATGAACAGAATCTCCAAGAACTATAGGATATCATGAAAAGGACAAATTTGAGAATTATTGGGATTGAGGAAGGCTTAGAGAAACAAACCAAAGGAATGAACAATCTATTTGAAGAAATAATATCAGAAAATTTCCCAAATCTGAAGAATGAAATGGAAAATCAAGTCCAAGAGGCTTATAGGACTCCAAATACACAAAATTACAACAGACCCACACCAAGGCACATTATAATGAAAATACCTAACATACAAAATAAAGACAGAATTTTAAAGGCTGTGAGAGAAAAGAACCAAATTACATTCAGGGTGAAGCCAATACGGATATCAGCAGATTCTTCAATCCAGACCCTAAAAGCTAGAAGGGCCTGGAACAACATTTTTCAAGCTCTAAAAGAAAATGGATGCCAACCAAGAATCTTATACCCAGCAAAATTTACCTTCAAATTTGACGATGAAATAAAATCATTCCATGATAAACAAAAGCTAAAAGAATTTACAAAAAGAAAGCCAGCATTACAGAACATTCTCAGCAAAATATTTCACGAGGAAGAGATAAAAAACAAAGAAGCAAATCAGCAAAGGGAGGAATTATCCTAAAGGAACTGTCAAATAAAGGAGGAACCAAGATGTGTCAAAAATTTTAAATATGAACCAAATGACTAGGAATACAAATCATATCTCAATAATAACCCTGAATGTTAATGGCCTGAATTCATCAATCAAAAGACATAGACTGGCAGATTGGATTAAAAAGAAAGATCCAACAATATGTTGCCTGCAAGAGACTCACCTCATAGAAAGAGATACCCATAGACTAAAGGTGAAAGGATGGGGAAAAACATACCATGCACATGGACTCAGCAAAAAAGCTGGAGTATCCATCCTCATTTCAGATAATGTGGACTTCAAGCCAATGTTAGTCAGAAGGGATAAAGAAGGACATTTCATACTGCTTAAGGGAAGCATAAATCAGCAAGATATAACAATCATAAACATCTATGCCCCAAACAGTGGCTCGTCCATGTATGTTAAACAAATCCTTCTCAATTTTAGAAACCAAATAGACCATAACACAATAATACTAGGTGATTTTAACACGCCTCTTTCACCACTGGACAGATCTTCCAAACAAAACTTGAACAAAGAAACCATAGATCTCAATAACACAATCAATAATTTAGACTTAACAGACATTTATAGAATATACCATCCAACCAAGAGCGAATACACTTTCTTCTCAGCAGCACATGGATCCTTCTCTGAAATAGACCATATATTATGCCACAAAGCTAATGTCAGCAAATACAAGAAGATAGAGACACTACCTAGTATTCTATCAGATCATAATGGATTGAAGGTACAAATTAATGAAAGAGTAAAAAACAGAAACTACTCCAACACCTGGAGATTAAACAATATGCTACTATATGATGAATGGATAACAGAAGATATTAGGAAGGAAATTAAAAAATTCTTAGAGGTAAACGAGAACAAAGAAATATCATATCAAAATCTCTGGGACACTATGAAAGCAGTACTTAGAGGAAGATTTATTTCATGGAGCACATTTAATAAAAGAAGTAAAACTCAAAAAATAAATGACCTAACACTACAGCTCAAAGCCCTAGAAAAAGAAGAACAGACCAACACCAAAAGTAGTAGAAGACAGGAAATAGTTAAACTGAGAGCTGAAATCAACGAAATTGAAACGAAAGAAACAATACAAAAAATTGACAAAATAAATAGTTGATTCTTCAAAAAAATAAACAAAATTGATAAACCCTTAGCCACACTAACAAAGAGAAGACGAGAGAAAACCCAAATCACTAAAATTCGGAATGAACAAGGAAATATCACAACAGACACGACTGAAATACAAAACATAATTAGAAGCTATTTTGAAAATCTCTACTCCAACAAAATAGAAAATTTCGAAGACATCAACAGGTTTCTAGAGACATATGAATTGCCTAAACTGAACGAGGAGGACATACACAATTTAAATAGACCAATTTCAAGTAATGAAATAGAAGAAGTCATCAAAAGCCTTCCAACAAAGAAAAGTCCAGGACCAGATGGGTTCTCAGCCGAGTTCTACAAAACTTTTAAAGAAGAGCTCATTCCAATACTTCTCAAAGTATTCCATGAAATAGAAGAGGAGGGAACTCTCCCAAACTCATTCTATGAAGCCAATATTACCCTGATTCCTAAACCAGACAGAGACACATCAAGGAAAGAAAATTTCAGACCAATATCCTTAATGAACATCGACGCAAAAATTCTAAAAAAATTTTAGCAAATCACATACAAAAACATATGAAAAAGATAGTGCACCATGATCAAGTGGGTTTCATCCCAGGGATGCAAGGTTGGTTCAACATCAGGAAATCAATAAATGTCATTCACCATATCAATAGACTTAAAGTCAAGAATCACATGATTATTTCAATAGATGCAGAAAAAGCATTTGATAAAATACAGCACCCCTTCATGCTCAAAACACTAGAAAAAATAGGGATAGTGGGAACATACCTTAACATTGTAAAGGCCATCTACGCTAAACCCATGGCTAATATCATTCTAAATGGTGAAAAACTGAAAGCATTCCCTCTAAAAACTGGAACAAGGCAGGGATGCCCTCTTTCACCACTTCTATTCAATATCGTCCTTGAAACTCTAGCCAGAGCAATTAGACAGACCAAAGAAATTAAAGGGATACGAATAGGAAAAGAAGAACTCAAACTATCCCTATTTGCTGATGATATGATGGTATACTTAGAGGAACCATGAAATTCCACCAGAAAACTATTAGATCTCATAAGTGAATTCAGTAAAGTAGCGGGATATAAGATCAATGCACATAAATCTAAGGCATTTTTATACATAAGCGATGAATCTTCAGAAAGAGAAATTAGGAAAACTACCCCATTCACAATAGCTTCGAAAAAAATAAAGTATTTGAGAATCAATCTCACAAAAGAGGTGAAAGACCTCTACAATGAGAACTACAGAACACTAAAGAAAGAAATTCAAGAAAACCTTAGAAGATGGAAAGATCTCCCATGTTCTTGGATAGGAAGAATTAATATTGTCAAAATGGCCATACTACCTAAAAGTGCTATACAGATTCAATGCAATTCCAATTAAAATCCCAATGATATACCTTACAGAAATAGAGCAAGCAATTATGAAATTCATCTGGAAGAATAAAAAACCCAGAATAGCTAAAGCAATCCTTGGCAGAAAGAGTGAAGCAGTGGGTATGGCAATACCAGATCTTCAACTCTACTACAAAGCAATAGTAACAAAAACGGCATGGTATTGGTACCAAAATAGAAAGGTGGATCAATGGTACAGAATAGAGGACACGGACACAAACCCAAATAAATACAATTTTCTCATACTAGACAAAAGGGCCAAAAATATGCAATGGAGAAAAGATAGCCTCTTCAACAAATGTTGCTGGGAGAATTGGAAATCCATATGCAACAGAATGAAACTAAACCCATATCTCTCACCATGCATGAAACTAAACTCAAAATGGATTAAGGATCTCGGAATCAGACCAGAGACCTTGCATCTTATAGAAGAAAAAGTAGGTCCAGAGCTTCAACATGTCGGTTTAGGACCAGACTTCCTCAACAGGACTCCCATAGCACAAGAAATAAAAGCAAGAATTAATAACTGGGATAGATTCAAACTAAAAAGCTTTCTCTCAGCAAAGGAAACTATCAGCAATGCAAAGAAAGAGCCTACAGAGTGGGAGAAAATCTTTGCCAATCATACTTCAGATAGAGGGCTAATCTCCAGAATCTATAAAGAACTCAAAAAACTCTACACCAAGAATGTAAATAATCCAACTGACAAATGGGCTAAAGAAATGAATAGACACTTCACAGAAGAAGATCTACAAGCAATCAACAAACATATGGAAAAATGTTCAACATCTCTAGTAATAAGAGACATGCAAATCAAAACCACCCTAAGATTCCATCTCACCCCAATTAGAATGGTGATTATCAAGAATACAAGCAACAACAGGTGTTGGCGAGGATGTGGGGAGAAAGGTACACTCTTACATTGCTGGTGGGGCTGCAAATTAGTGCAGCCACTCTGGAAAGCAGTGTGGAGATTCCTTAGAAAACTTGGAATGGAACCACCATTTGACCCAGCTATCCCACTCCTTGGCCTATACCCAAAGGACTTAAAATCAGCATATTACAGAGATACAGCCACATCAATGTTCATAGCTGCTCAGTTCACAATAGCCAGATTGTGGAACCAACCTAGATGTCCTTCAATTGATGAATGGATAAAGAAAATGTGGTATATATATACAATGGAATATTACTCAGCCATAAAGAATGATAAAATTATGGCATTTGCAGGCAAATGGATGAAACTGGAGAATATCATGCTAAGTGAGATAAGCCAGTCTCAAAAAACCAAAGGAAGAATGATATCGCTAATAAGTGGATGATGACCCATAATGGGGGGTAGGAAGGGTTAGTGTTGGGGTTGGAGGTGGGTTCAGGGAGGGGGCCAGGAATGGAGGAAGGAAGGACTGTATAGATGGAGGGGAGGGATGGGAGGGGAGGGGGGGAAGGGAAAAATGGCAGAATGAATCAAACAACATTACCCTATGTAAATTTATGATTACACAAATGGTATGCCTTTACTCCATGTACAGACAGAGAAACAACATGTATCCCATTTGTTTACAATAAAAATAAATAGTTTGGAAGACAAGATATCCTTATTGCAAATAACAGATTGGAATTTTAAATGTCCACTCTCAGTTTAGGATGGCCATTTCCGAAAGCATTATTATTTCAATGATCTTTGTTGAATGTTCTGTTATCTTTTATGTTATGAATGCAGGATTTAATGCACATACACATAAAATTCATTCATCATTGTTTGAAATGAGATATCTATAAAATAAATTATGTAATGCTTAATGATTCATAGTTAGTTGGAAATATGAAATAGATTTTATTTGTGGTGGTTTTTTTTAAGTGCATGTTCACCCTTTCATTTTTAGTTTAATGCTAATGTTTCTTGACCTATCATACTTTGTTTATCTTGGGAAGTTGAAGTTTCTGTATCCTCAATTGTTACTAACAAGTGATTTAATTACTACTGCAATCTAGATTAATTTAATTCCATTCAAATGAGCATTGATTGGCATCAGCATTATAATTAGGACATTTCTCAAAATGACTCAACCTCAAATATTTCCTTTGTTTATATGCCCTACATTTTACCTTCTCATAAAACTAGACAAATTAGAATATAAAATAATAATTATTTATCTCCATAAAGGTAGAAATGTTCAGAATTTTTATGCTATGTCAGATAGAAGATTATAAGGGAGAAAAATCTAAAACAGTTATGTTATTTTCTCAAAGGGAAACTAATTGGGCTAGTAAGGAAATCAAGAACTGATTGCCACCTTTGTGGAAACCAAAAGTCTATAGAATAATATTAATATGTATTAGCATGGTAATAGTGATAGTGGCTATAGGTCTAACAAGTTAAGATCAAAACATCATTCCATAAAAGTAAATATGTCAATTCTGTCTTGACACAAAAATGTTAAAGGAGAAGGTCAGGATAAAGCTAGATTAAAAGAGAGAAAAATATATCTAAACATGCAAGATTAAGAAAGAGAAAAGTGATTCTCTGTCTACCCTTCATGGTCTTTCTGCTCCTCATTTGTCCGTAGAAAATATAAAAATATAAGAAATAGTCATTAAGTTATTGTATTTTAGCTTAATTGAACCTACTTCTCTGCCCCTGACATTTTTTTGTGCCAGGGATTGAACTCAGGGGCACTCAATCACTGAGGTATACCCCTAGTCCTATTTTGTACTTTATTTAGAGATAAGGTCTCACTGAGTTGCTTAACTCCTCGCTTTTGCTGAGGTCAACTTTGAACTTTCATTCCTCCTGCCTCAGCCTTGTGAGCCACTCCATTATTGGAGTGCGTCACCTTGCTGAGCTCCTGACATTTATTATTTACATATTTTTTGTTTCTGTGGTGCTGAAGATATAGGTTCCAGGGCCTCACACAGGTTACATAAGTATAGTGCTCTACCACTGAGTTACATCCTTAGTCCTGCCCCTGATGTTTTATCTGATGGAGATTTACAGATAAATTTTTAAGACCATTTCATGTTCCATTTTATGTGTGATTAGAGTCATAAGTTAGGTAAAACTAACACATTAATTTTAAAATGTAATGTTTGTTTTGCTTTGTTGACAAATATTTTTCTCTCTGCTTTCTTACTTGATGATACTTTAGCATTTACTACTTTCAGTTTTTGTGGGCCATCTGACCAGTTTAGGACACTTAATTTTAAGGGGCTATGCTGTGAGTCACTAACAACCTAGAGCATTAAATTGTCAAGAGGAAAACCTATTTACATCTCTTTTCCTGTGCCTCAGTGACAGAAAAATTTCAACTAATGGCTGCTCTAATGGCTTGCATCCTGACTTGAAGAGATCTGGAGTACAGTCCCTGGTTAATCTGAAATGGACAGGGAACATTAGAAAAATTAGCCCTTGTTGTTAAGTATGTAAGAACAGGTGACTTTGGTTCTGGGATTGCATTTTTACCCCAGAATAACCTAACCTGAATGACACCTAAAATAATTTAAAAACTATTTACAGAAGAGCAGATGCCTATATCCCCAGTATGATTCTAGTCACAGTGAGCATGGGGGGAGAGAGACTGACAAACTTCATGTCACAGTCAACAAGGCCATAATGAATGAATGACTTTTGTATAAGTTTATAGCATATATAGAATTTGGAGTTAAGGAAGTACCAATATGAATACTTGGAGAAAGTATGTTTTAGAAGTAGAAACAATTTCTTAAAAATATGTATCATCATGGTAAATTGAGAAGATGGAAAAAAATCCTTACGGCTGAGTAGGACCAGAAGAGACATTTAAAATTATTGGAGAGAGAAAGAGAGAGGGGGGTGAGAGGTGGTGCAAGTCCATGTAGTAGAGCATGAGAAGAAGCATGAAATACAAATTTATTGGAATGGTACAATAAGCAGGAGAATCATTTGAGTCTGTATTTTGAGATTGACTAGTTTTTCTAGAAAATTAGCTTTGGTCAGGAACAAATAGAAAGAGGAACCCTACGGGAGGTTGAAGTATGCAGAGGGCTGATTTCTCATACTTTACCAGTCTTTTGACTTTTGACTGGTAAAGTATTGGCATAATGAAAGCCAATCAGCTTCATACTACAATTGAGAAAACACAATCACAGTATTTTTAATAAATAAAGTTGGTAGAAAAATGTTAGAAAGCTTCAAAATGCTAATAAACTAGTTTATTTAATATCACAGCACAGTGTAGTTTACTAAATCTTCGTCCATGAAATATCATCACACAGTGAAAACTAGACAGTGAGGTCAAAAGAAAAGAAAGATGAACTTCTTATATCAGAAAAGCATCCTCTTTGACTTTTTATTTCCAGATATAAGTATGTAGGTACCTTGGTTCCAGAAAATAAGTAGATATTTAAATCATGGTGTGGGGGAGTAGGGAACTATCACAACAGACGACAATTTTTTTTTTTTAATCAGGGATTGAACTCAGGGACACTCAACCACTGAGCCACATCCCCATCCCTATTTTGTATTTCATTTAGAGACAGGGTCTCACTGAGTTGCTTAGGACCTCATCATTGCTGAGGTTGTCTTTGAACTCCCAACCCTCTTGCCTCAGTCTGCAGAGCTGCTGGGATTACAGGCACGTGCTACCATGCCTGACTCAGATGACATTTTTTAGAAAATATTCTACAATGTGACATTTTTAACTTCTCTATCCTAGAGTTACCAGATTAAGGGGATTAAAAAATAATTTCAAACTTCCTTTCATTTTTTCAGTAGCGATGTGTTAGCCAGAGCTTTGTGAACCTAATGAGAAATTTTCTCCATTTGTTTACTGATGGGTGCAAAAAGAAGGCGACTTTGTATGAGGAAGCAAGAATAGCTTATTCTCCCCTATTCCTCATTTGGCAAGAAAGGATTTGGTGACTTTTCTATATCCAAGGTCATGAAAGACTATTTCTGTGACTTGCTTTGCTAAATCACAGTTCAATGTGCCTGAGGTCTTTAAAGTATTGTTTCTCAGAATATGAAGTATATTTGCACATCGTATGAATACTACTTGTAATCTTTGAGAAATCAGAGTTACCAGAAGAAAGAAACATTACAAAGAATCTGCCCAATATCTAACCTTTTTACTTTTGTAGAGAAAGTACATTTTGTCAATTTATTTAAAAGTCAGTTTCTATCAGTTACTACCAAACAGTATTAATTAAAGTGAATTACACAGGACAAGTATTTTTATTTCAACTGGTAAAAGTTCATTTCCCAGGGAGTCAAGCGAGTTATCATTAACCTCCAGCACTTAATGTTAACTGTGGTTGTAAATAAAAGTATTTAAATAAAAGTAAGCTTGATTGTTTAACCCATGATCAGAAGAGACAAAAAATCACACATTTACCTATAAAACGTGAATGAATTTTATTATAATGACTCTACTTCTATTAACATTTTAAATGCTAGAGTAACTTGATTCTTTAAATTTTTATATAAATTTAAAAATCAGACTAAAAGTCCTTTTTCTGGGGAAATAAAACTTTCTGAAGATTTACTCTTGATTTTATGGACTCTACATAATGTTTGAAAATTCAGTTCAGGCCTTCTAAACAAGTAATTATTGAATGATATTTAGCCATTCAACCCTACTCTTAAAAATATTTCAAAATTAAGCAAGACATGATAAATAATTTCTGTATAAAATTTAAAAAATGCTTTGTATGTTGAAAAATATTTCTATGAAAATTATTTATGTCTTGCTTAATTTTGAAATATTTGCTAATTCCCACATACATATTTAATTTTGCTTGAATTTAAATCCACTGTTATCAGTGCTCCATTACTAAAATTTGTTGACACCTAGTGATCTGAGTTGAAATTATGACCCTAAGCAACAGCAATTTTCTTCTTACCAAGGCCCCAACCTGACCAATACTGAGATAATGATCAATCAGACCAGAGTTGGGACATGGAAGCCTATGTCAGTATCCCTAAAGACAGGAATGGAAACATTCTGTTTGTCCTGTATAGCTATACTGATTAAAGTTCCTTTCCTGTTCTTTACCATTACATTCTCTGGTTTAGGGACGAGAGGTTGGAACTATTTGTTGAGAACCTTAGAGTCAGGTCTGTAGTGTGGTAACATAAGATAAGAAGTTTGGAAGCATTGGGAAAAGGACACTCAAAAAAGGTGAGCAAGGCTATAAAGGAGACTGTCCTTGTTCACAGTGGTAGCAACCTGGGTCCTATTAGTAAATTCATCTCTCAATAACTAAATTTCCAAATAGGTGAACAATGTGTAAATTTCCAGATAGATCTCAAATACTAATAAATAAATACTAATAAGAAATGCAAAGCATAGAAATATAATCATTCCTGCCAATGATTTTGAAATGAGATGAAAAACTAATATTAAGTTAATATATTAATATTTGGTTACAAAGTCAAATTTTTATTATTTTTATTATAAAATTTGATAACTTCAAAATTATTATTGAGTTATCTACAGGTGTTGAGCATATGGTGGAATAAGTGAATTTACTGAATCCAATATAGATATATTTTTCCTTGTACTTCTTGTTTTTCTAAAGTGGTTAACATTTTATTAAATATATATATGTATGTATGTGTATATTACATAGGCATTTTGAGAACTTCTTACTCCATGTTTTAAAAATTTAATGAACATAATGTATCTATGTATATATTTAGTAGCTAAATCAATGTCACTTTAAAGTCACAAAAGAAATTTGATATTTTTTAATGCCAATTACTTAGTCATTTATATTCTCAGCTGGTTTCCTTTCCCTTTTCTTTCAATTCACAACTAGTTGTGCTCTACTGTGATCTTCTAATTAACACTTTAGACACATATAATTAGCGCACTATTTATTGCTTTTTATCTAATTACCTATTCAAAAAGATTAACACTTTACTATATATTATGTTGTAGTAACTGAAGGTTGTTAAGTGTGTTTCTTTGAATATCAGTTTATCTGAGGGCAAGTAATATGCCTAATTGGATTTCTAACTGTGTAGAACTTACCATAATTTGAGGAAACACTAGAATGTACTTTCTAAAATCAAAATACTTAAATTGTAATGAATTGATTTCTTTAAAAACTTAATAAATTGTTTTCCTTAAAAATAATGTTAAAGAGTTGTTTTCCTTGAAAACTTAGCTACATATCACTTTATTTTACAAAGAAAATTGCTAAGAAAAGGCAAAGTCTGGGGAATTTTTCCATAAAACTTTATCAGATACTTATAATTGACTTTAGCAAACAATAGGCTCAAACGCATTATAAACTTTTAAATTTTGCTCAAAAGACCAATTTATTTTGACAGAAGTCCCTTTGCTTATAACTGATACATTAGTAAATATGGATAGCCTTCAGAGTTAATTGTCATGCAAATATATTTTCTAAATAAACTTGATTGAATTATTTGTTACTAGTTCAGCATTCCCTCATCTTTTTAATAAAAAAGTTTTATTTTAAAAATGTATATACAAATAGCGTTTTTCTTGATATGGTATGGTAAGGGGTCAAGACGACATGTTTGAAAGATGTATTTAAGTATTAATATTTATGGTACAAATCCTCCTATGCTATTCAAACTTTCAGAGGAACAATTTTTGTTATTGATAGGTTTGAATAGAAAAAAGATTAAATTGAAAATTTGCTTTTTATTAGTTTGGGGAAGAAAATATTTTATGAATATGAGGATCTAAGGAAAGAAAGACAATCTGAAAATGATTGAAATGTGTCATTTTCAGTTAGAGAAAGTTTTATAGGAGCAGATTTATACAGGCAATTTTATTGAAAGAGGTATTTTATAATTTTTTCTCATAAATATATTAAAATAGATTAACTTCAGTTCACTTTTTGATTGTACTCAATTCAGATAGAAAAGAAAAAGAGATAAGAAGGGAAGTAATCAGTCGCCAAGCCAGTTTTTAAATTTCAGTTAAAAACTTAAGTAGATTTTAAAAGTTAAGAATATTACTTAAAAATTATTTAAATAACAAGAATTATATAAAAAATCATTGCCTCTAGCTAAGTGAAATGCTGATCAGAAAGAGAAAATTGTTTATTTTTTATGAAATAATAGTTTCTAGGGATCAAGAATATAAATATTCATTTTTTTTCCTATATCATTTATATCACTGGAATATTCAGACTGAATAAGTTATCATATCACATTACTTGAGAAGAAAAAAAATTGTGTGTATGTGTATATGTGTTTGTAGAAAATAAATTTGAAACATTTTGCAATAAAATGTTCTAGTTTTTCATTTCTGACTCAGAGAAAAATGAAATAATGTAGTAGTAGACATTTTAAAAGTTACATAATTATGTATAAATTAGATAATTATGTCTTTAAAATGATATTGTGATTTTTTTTAAGTTGGATAAGGGAAGAGGAGCAATGGTCATAGTTCAGTGTGTCAAATAACATGATCACTTCTCTCTTCTTAAAACTTTGCAATTTTCTTTTCAGGAGTCAATCAGGGAAGTATATTAGTTTGAAATTTTACAGTGGATTCCAGAAAATTTTATATTTGTAATAGAAGACTAAAAATGCTTTCCAAATTGGGACCTTATAAAAAATAGCACCATACAAGATGAAAAATATCATTTTTTCATATTCTTGGAGGAGATTACACAGAAAGAGTTATACTCTTTCTTGTATAAAACCTCATAAGGAACTTCAGCTCCATTCAAAATACTGATGGTGCTCTTTTTATGCCTTGCTTAAACTGTGCTAGCTTTGAGACCAAAATATAACATTGTTGTTTCCACACAGAACAATTAAAGCCATGTACAACCAGAGAAATGAAAGTTGTACTCTATTTGTGTACAATGAATCAAAATTAGAAAAAAGAAGTAAAAAAAAAAGAACAATTAAAGCAATCAGACTTTGTATCAAGGAATGAATAATTCTAGGTTTCAATGAGATTATGCTTCTAAAGAAAGTGTTCAAATAGCTACATCTTCTGTATTGAAAATATTGCAGCTGTTAGAGAATTGAGTGATGGGAGCCAATTAGTGCTGTATATGATTCAATCAGATTGCTAGGTTGGGGAATTTTACAATTATTTATGATAAACTAATTTAACTCACAGAGAAGGAAAAAATTAATTCATAAATATCTCATCTAACATGAACCATGCCTATCTGATGTCAGATGTTAGAGTGGAGGTATGATTAAAGTTTATCATTTTTCTTACTGTTAAATAATATGTTAGGGAAGATAAAACTATATTTCCCAAATCATCTTCATTTCTTTTGTTCTCCTTTCTGTCTCTCTCTCTTCCTTACTTTCTACAGTATATTTAATAATGTTCGTATTTTCTCAGCTGCAGCAAAAGTAGCTTTCACTAATTCTTTCCACCAAATTATTTATGGTAAAATAATTATATGCATTCTGAGTTTTATAAAATAAAATGATTCATAGGGGATTATCTATGAATCTGTACCTTTTGTATAATAACCCACTGAAACACACTCAGTTTTTGTGAGTTATGTTACTTAGTAAAAAATATAGCCATGATGGAGCAGAGGAGACTTTGAATGGCATTCTCAAAAACTGTTTTCTAAGTGATACTTGTGTGATTTTTGCATTTCAGGGGTAACAGGAACAAACTGTGTCAGCTTGGAAATGATCAACAGAGAGGATGATTGTGCCTTAGCATAAAATATTCTATAGTAACTTTTTTGAATAATATTGAGATTGATGGAGTGAGTTTGTCTCATGTCTGTATATATATGTGTGTTCTGTGTGTGTGAGAGAGAAAGAAGAATAGATACAGAAACAGAGATAGAGGTGAGGGCTACAGTTGTGTTTCTTTAAATATTGTTTTCAGATTATCTTCTCTGTACTCCTCCCTGGCTGAGCTTTTTAGTAGCCATAAACATTTAGACCATATCTGACATATTAAACTACTATTGATTTTAATATATTTTTTAAAATATGTTTTTACTTGTTGATGGACTTTTGTTTTTATTTATTTATATGTGGTGCTGAGACTCAAACCCAGTGCCTCACACATACGAGGCAAGAACTGCACCACTGAACTACAACCCCAGCCCAATTTTAATATATTTATAAATACATTTTTTATAAATCACTTTATACTTACTATTTTTCAGTTGAACTTCTGACTTCTCTAGTCAATGATTATAATCTTAGGAGGTTATTATAATTTTCTGTCTTCTGAAAATATGCTTTCTCTAGATTAATCAAAGATCATAACAGACTATTAAAAGAAATTTGGGACCAATTTTTTGAAATGGGAACAAGCAAATGGACTTACTTTATATACTTTACCCTCTAACTTAAAATTGCTTATTATTATATCTGTATATAAACACCTTGTCAAATGTTCATGGTTTCTGTGAAAAGACTGACCATATCAATAGTGACAGGTTCTGAAAAATCCACATAAAATCCTAATACTCATGTAAGACAGAAGTCTAGTGAGCAGGTGCCAAGACACAACAGTTAGATGTGCATCTTAAGCTCATTAAGAATATCTGGGGATGGGAAAATCAAAAGAATGCTTTTACTGTCCATACAAATAAAAGACCATGTACTGTACCTGTTCTCAAAAGACACAACTGTGTTTTTATTGATATAGAAAATTGTGCTATACTCAAATAATTATGCTTCTAAAAAAACTTAAAAATACTCATTGTAAAATAAATCGATAGGCTCTCTTCCTGTGCACATATATGAAAAATACCTAATTGAATACCACCACCAAAAATACCACTCACATCCACAAGAATGTGAGTCTTACTTAGTATAAGATATAGTCCATCATGTATAATTTCATCAAAATGGATTCTAGTGTCATGTATAACTAAAACAACTCAATAAAAGTTTTTAAAAAATAGGTTCTAAATAATTTACTTATTGCTATGCTATGTTACTTCCTATCATGTATTCTGAAAATATTATGCAGCAATAAGATCCTTAATTTTAATGAAATCTTGCCTCTCTCAATTCAGAAAACTTGAACCAATATTTTCTCAATAAATGACAGGAATTGATATCAAAAGAGAAAAAACTAAACACAAAACAAATAACAACGTGTGGCAAATTAGCCACGATAACCATTTGGTGTCAGGAGCATCAAATGAATTATGGATCTTTGAACTGCCCAGAGAGAGGCTGAAACCTCACTTGGGAATCTCTCGGTGCCAAGAAAACTGCCCAGTTGTATGGTGACACCCTGTTCAAAGGGAAATTCATGGTTACCATGGAATTTATGAGTTCATGGCTTAGGTTCAGGTGCCAGTGCCGTGGTGGGGAAATGTGGATGCCAGCTGATGACTGTAACTGGGCTGTTCAAACTTTTGACCTCGGCTCTGTTTTAAAATAACTTTCTCACAATTTATCCCTTTGATGTACAAACCTATATAATAAATGTGAGGAGACTGCTCATTGTCAGTCTTCCTCTATCAGAAGTCGGCTAACCACGGGGTCCCACTTTCTCCATTTTCTCTTTTCTGTGTTTCTGATTTTTCCAATCCCTTCATCAGCCCAGTTTGGGGACATTGAGTAAACATCATGCTGGAAGTAACAACTTGGGGAAGTTATTTTATTAGCAGCAGTCCCAATTTTTGTCTTTTTTTCATATATAGCAATTTTAATTTATGGCAAGTGTTCTGATTGACTCAAGCTCTATTTGAAGCAGTCATGAAACACATTTTCCAATTTTAGAATTATCATATAAAATTTCTTTTCATTCAGTTATTTTAATAGTTTGTATTTGCATTAGGCAGTTTTTACACAAAAAAGAGCAGAGCGTGAGCATGGGCATTCTTATTTACATGTACAAAAGTACTGGGAAACCAAAGTATAATTACTTACCTGAAAACTATTGGAGACTCATAAAATTCCACAACAGCCCGGTGCTTTTCGGTGAAATATCTGAGAACCAATTTACTTTGCCAAGCTGAATAATTATAAAATCAGAAAACATAAAATGAACATAGGGTAGGGCAGGACAGTGATCTGTGACAGAAGATATGTCTGAGCACTGAACACTATTCCAGCTCACTGTTAGGAAAGAGTTTACAAGTGCTCTACAGTCAGCAGCAGTAGAGAGCTCCCAGGAGTTCTCTGCGAAATAGAAAACATTCAAAGGGAGGGAATGCAAAGAGGGCTAGAATTTGAAGAACGAATTAGAAAGATAGTAATTGGGCTGAGAAAGAGAGCTCTTGAGATCTGAAGAGCCCTCTCCTTGACTATTTGGCTAATTGCATAGGTACAAATTGCTTGAGAAAATAATAGAAATATGTTATGGAGTTACTGCAAAGGAGTAGGCAAAGCTGCCTCTGAAATTTAACCAAAGCCAAGAATGGTTGGTTTTCTAACAGGTCATAGTGAAAAAACTTCAAGATGGGTAGCACATTTTTGGTTTTGCACTCTTCAAGCTTTAAAATTAATCCTCAAATGAACTCAACTGATTTTAAGTAATTTAACTATTTCAGAATAAAGTACAAATATAGTGAAAAAATTCCACTATACTTTATTGTAAAATATACCATATTCAAAATTCAATCAATAATTAACACATATGCAAAAGAGCCAAAAATATGACCCCAAATCAGGAAGAACATCAACTAGAAAGGGTATTCTAAGCACAAAGTAATAAGGATAAGAAAATAGAATATGAGACAGAGAGGAATGGAAAGATACTGCTAAGACAGAAAAATAAAACTGAAAATCTAGAATTTTAAATCCCCAAGTAAGCCCCCAAACTATATGTATCTATGTATACATGAATAGTTTTACACACACACATATTACATATTTGTGTGTTTCTCAAATTCTCTCTGCACATGCACACACACACACACACACACATAACAAAATAAAGTCCATTCAGATATATAAAATCTGAATAAATCTGAATGAATTCAATGACAGTTCTTTCAGTCCATTTTTTGGTTGCTGTAATAGAGTGACTGAGACTGGCTTATTTATAAAGAATGGTGTTTGCTTGGTTTCATGGTTCTGAAAGCTGGGAACTTCAAGATTTTGGAACTGCAACTTGCAAGGGACACATGCTGAATAATATCATGTGTGTGTGTGTGTGTGTGTGTGTGTGTGTGTGTATGCGAAGGAGACAGAGATTGAGAGGGGGAGAAAGCAGCAGTGCAAGAATTGCTTTGTAACAACTCTAGTGGGCAATCAATCCAGTAGAGCAAGCAAGGACTCACTCTAGGGAGAACAGCATTAATCTTTCTTAATGACCTAATGACCTTCAAGATTTTAACACCCTTCAGTGAGTGCTACTGCAATGGGGACCAAGTTTCAACACAAGTTTTGGTGAGGATAAACCATCCTCAAATCATAGTACCTGCATGAACAAAATGATAACTGCAGAGTTAAAACAGTTAAGACAATGTTCATAGAAATATTTTCAATATCAGTCACCTACATTTACAAGGAAGAGCACCTCACAAGAATGACTGAAGCTTCAACTATAATAAGCAAGAGAGAAGAGAAAACCAAACACAAAGCACATAGGAGAGAGGATATAATAAAGACAAAAGTAGAAATCGATAATATTAAAAGCTTAAAACTGATGAAAACAAAAGCTCATTATCAAAAGATCAATACAATTGATAAACACCTGTCCAGATTTATAGAGTAAACAAGAGATGAGACACAATGCCATTATCTGGAGTGAACAAGGTCATATCCTCGAATAGATTCTAAGATGTTTTCAAGAATAATTTAAGAATGATTTTATATGAATTTAAAAAGATAGATAAATTAATTTACTTTAGAAACATAAATACCAAAGATCACACAGGATAAAATAGATAACATAAAAACAACTCACATATAAAAGGGATAAAAATATATTAAATTTTGTCTACAAAAATAATCCAAGAAATCTAAATGACCATGAGGAGAAAAGATGCAAATTTCTACTTAAATTTTAACAAGTGAAATAAAGTAATATTTTTAAATAATTCATGAACTTAAGGGAAGTTCATCTCTCATTTTATATTTGAAAGTCAATCAATACAATTCAAGATATTAACAGAGTCAAAATACTTAATCGCCTCAATAGTATGCAAAGAGCATTTAATAAATTTAAATATTGATTCTTGATAAAATAAATTTTATGCAAGTAGTAACAAAAGGAAGATAATTCAGCCTGATAAAACCATCTGTGAATAGCTACTGCTAATCTCAAACTAACAGTGCAAGGTTGTATGCTTTCACCTTAAAATGAGGAAAAAAGAAAGGAAATGAGTTTTATGATCTCAATAATCACCATACAGAGTTCAAGAAACCTGACTCAATAAAGCAAAAAATAAATTCCCAGAAACTCAATTTAAGAGATTCTACTTTATTAAAAAAAAGAGTACAATTACTGAGTTTAACAAGGTATAGAACACAAAATCACTGTACAAAAAATGAATTGCAATTCTATATTTTTGAAAGAAACACTGAGCATTTAAAAGTGTCAAGTATCATATCATATAATACCAAAAATATGAAATGTGTCATAAATCTAACAAATCATGTTAAAGGTAGTTATGTGGAAACCTACAAACCACTTATAAAACAAAAATCAATGAAGAAATATACTAATTTAGAGCTATGTCAATAGTTTTTACAAGACCTGCTCTAACAATAAAGACATTGGGGTACTACCAAAATTTTATACACAAGTAATTCAACTGAATAGAATACAGACTACAGAAATAGACCCATGTACATATGGGTCAACCAATTCTCAACACATGAGAAAGAAATTTAATGCATGAAATATTTTTTCAAAAAGTAGTTTTGGAAAAACTGACATCAACATGACAGATAAATAACCCTTAAATAATACCTTTATTCATATATAATGGCCTAAGTCTAAAATGTTTTAAACTTCTAAAGTAAATATAGAAGTAAGTGATTTTAACTTACTTAACCAAAATTTCCTAGACATGACATCCAATAAAAATCCAAAAATTTATTTTGGAAAAATAAAAGGAATATATTTCATTGAAACTAAAAACACTTGCTTAAAAACTTTTGCTAATAAATTTAAAGAATTAGGTAAAATAAATAAATTTCTTAAATTATATATACTACCATAGTTAAACAGACAAGAAATAAATAATAATAGTATTCCAAAGTCTATTAACATATGTTTAAAAATAAAAAAATTAAAAAAAATAAAACAAATGTATTTCACTAAAATGAAAGTGTGTTTGTTTCTCTAAAGACATTATTTTTAGATTTTAATAAATTTTTCACAGTACTGAGGATTGAATTCAGAGGCATGTTATCACAGAGCTATATCCCTGCCCCTTTTTTAGTTTTTTAAATTTGATACAGGGTCTCACTAAATTGCTGAGATTGCCTTCGAATTTGCAATTCTCCTGCATTAGCCTCCTCAGTAGCTAAGATGAGCACTTATTAATGAAACAAAATATCCAAAGATTAAAAAATTTAAAGGACATCCTTTTCTTCACAAAGGCATTTATAGCTAGCATTATTCAAAGTGATGAAAACAAAAATAGCTCTTTGTTAAATCAAGAGCAAGGCAACAATATTTATTTTGGTCTATCTTTCTCAAAATATTTACTCAAGGTCCAAATCAATGCAGCAATGCACATAAATTTATGAAATACAGGATTATATAAACAGATAATCACAGAGAATTTAGAAAATAGTCTTCAAAGTAGTGGATGAGTTTAGCAGTATTTCAGAAAATAATGCCAAAATATAAAAAAAGTTTCAATTTTTATATGCTTACACTGATTAAAAAAGAAATGGAATATAAAAGAAGTAAAAAGAGATACCGTAGGCAGTAGTACCAGATATTTCAAATGCTTATAAACTATAAAAATGTACAAAATGATAAAAACTTTAAAATATTGATGTCATAAAAACTCTAAATAAATGTATTCTCTACTGTTATGGACTGAAAATTTTGGTATCACTAAGATGTCAGTTTTCCTCATTTTCATTTCCAGAATCAGGTCACTTCAGTGTACCAGGGTATTTCCTTTTTTTTTTTTTTAACCAGGTGATTTCAAATGCAAAGAAATTAGAGTTTCTAAAAAAGAGTTTTTTAAAAAAATAGTTTTTAAAAAAGAAAAAGCATAAAGTAAAAGTGTATTAGTCACATGATTTGAAAGATTATTGTAAAATTAGAGAAATGTAGAAAGGGTAGTACTGTCAAAAAGATAGGATCATAAATTTATGGAATAGAATAGTGCCCAAATATAAATACATATTTGAGTAATTAATTTTTGACAAAGTTGATGTTATGAACTGCATAGTACTCTTTCAAAGTTCATAGGTTGAAACCTTAACCCCCTATTAGAGGAAATATTAAAGATAAATGAGGTCATAAGTGTTGGGTCCCCATCAAACAGACTAGTGCCGTATGAAAAGACAAAGACACTGGAGGTCCTTATGTTTAGAGAAAAGGCCACAAGAAAAGACACTAAAAAGCAGTCCATTTGCAAGCCAACAAGGAGAAATAAAATGTGATAACATTGTCATGTTGGACGTTCATTCTCTAGAGAAATAAATTTTTGTTGTTCATATTAACCCGTTGGTCATGTTTTAGTATACAATCCCCAGCAAATTTATAAAGTTAGTAAGGCAATTCACTGATGACTGTAAATATTTTTCAACAATCATTTCTGAAACTATTAGATATAATTAAAAAAAAACATGAACTCTATTATCTTACGTAAAATCAACACAATTGAAATTAAGAAATGATTTAGGCACCAACTTAAAAAAAAACCTTTGATAACAGAAAAACATTATCTAACTTTGGATTAGGCAAAAATTTACATAAAGTACAAGATTTACAAAGAAAAAAATAATTAACACTGTTTAAAACTTCTCATTGAAATATGCTGCTCAGAAAAAAATTACAAGCATGAATATGAAAAATACTTACAAAATGCATATTCTGAACCAACTGCTTTTCTAATTTTATAGAAAGAAAACCTGTGCTATGAATAATTTAGGAAGATATATCTTTTAAGATAACAAAAAATAAACAGGTCGGAGAAAAATTTTCAAAAGCATATATTTGACAAATGAAAGACATTTATCTAAAAACAAAATTTGTTTTGAAGAAGAAAATCTCAAACTTTAAAAATAAGAAAACAGTCAGTTCATTTAAAACCTGCAACAGAATTGTACATAACACTAACCAGAGAAGATTTTGGTAGTCATTTCAATATTTTAGTGTTTCTGGAATATATTAACCTAGTGTGAACTAAGTGATTTTGCTTTAGATTAAATACATAATAACAATGAACTGGATGAAGAATACACACACACACATATATTAATCAATGTTGTCAAAATGGAATATTACCAAAAGCACAATACAGACTCAAAGAAATTCCCAACAAAATACCAATGACATTCTTCACAGAACTGGAATAAACCTGTCCTTAAATTCATTTGGAAGAATAAGAGACCTAGAAGAGCCAAAGCAATTCTGAACAAGAAAGTGAAGCTGGAGGTGTCAATACCCAATCTTGAATCATACTACAGAGCTGTAGTAACAAAAACAGCATGATACTGACATTGAAATAGACATGAAAACCAGTGGAATAGAACAGGAGACACAAGGATAAACCCAAATACTTGCAGTCATCTGATACTTAACAAAAGTACCAAAAATGTATGTCAGAGAAAAGAAAAATTTTAATAAATGGTTTGGGGAAAATTGGATGTCCATATGCAGAAGAACATTTCAAGTGTTCCAATACATATATATTTATAGATAAAAGACTAAAGGGGTTGATTATATAAACTATTTGAGATTTCAGCCTTTTGTCTATACAATTGGGTTTAATGAAGAGTTTAACTCATTTACATAGAAGAATAATAAATATATATATATATATCACAATATATGACAAAACACCCATTGCAACATAATCATTTACTCAGTAGTGTTCCCCTTTCCCATGGTTATTGAAGCCAATCTAGCCCAGAGATTATTTAGATTTAGATACTGTCTATGTAGAATCCGTGAAGAAATTTTACTAAAAGAGACTTCATGTTTAAAAGACAACAAAGATCACTAAGATATTTAGCAATGTCTCTTAGGAAAAAAATACGTGTTCTGTGATTAACCAAATTGAATTTAATCTGGCATTGATAGTAGCAGTTTCAGTTAATGTGTGCTTATATGGATTTAAGCAAGAGCAATAAAACACAAACTTATTTCAGTGCCTAAAAATACTTCTCTGAATATCTTTATACAAAAAATCATAGAAAGTTAGACTGGAAATTAAACTTGAAGGATTATCATTTAACCTAATTCTAACGATTAGCAGGTATTTAACTTACGTTTTCCTTGTTTAGAGAAAGACAATTAAAGTCTGTATTTCCTGACTATAATTTATTGATCTTTTCAAAACAACTGGGTAAATGATTTTGTCTTTCCATTTTGTCTGAGTAAAATTGTCAAATCGTATAATATAACATACAGGAAATACACATGATAAATCTGTATTTCTCAAGTTATCTTTCTACTTTACCTATCCTATTCTTAAAGTACAATAAAAACTTCCCTGAAGAAATGACTTTCCTTTTGAGCCTTTAAATCATTTGAATTTAGTGAAATGAATTAAATGTTTTATTCCAAACATAAACTGCATAATTTTTCTCGTCTCTCTTTTATTCCTCATTGCCCAAATGTAATTGACTAAAATAAAATTAGTTCAGCAGATTTTTCTTCAGATTGTTGAAATTGCTGGCATTGATTCCTGAACTAAAAACATTTTTTATAATAATGGTGTAGATAAAGATCAGCATCGTTAGATTATGGAGTGTAGTTCCCTCAGTATTCTCAGGAAAAAAATAAATTGAAAAAGGTTATTAAGACTATCCTCAGCACAGTTCCTTGAAAATACACAGAATATCTATTGCAAACTTGGATACAAACCATTACTTTGCTATTAAACAATTTTAGTCTAAATGTCTATAGTTTAACACAATTATTATCTCATTACACAGGATGTTTACTTTATGTAGTATATAGTTCAACTGGTTTTCCATTTCAAAAATGAAATATAAATTATAACTTTAATAGACAAAATGTTCACCAAATTAAACAAATTAAATCTTTGTACAAGTGAAAGATAATTTGACAAAGAACTCTGTAATATTACCTATTAAAATAAATAAATATTCAAAATAACTAAACTATGCTTACTACTGAATCAAGGCTCAGTTCAGAAAGTATGAACATGAATCAAATACTTTAAATATCAGCAAGTTTGTTGCAATCACTGGTGAATCGTTTCAAGTATTTATTGTTACCAAGAGAAAATTCTTAATTTAGTTGAGACACTTAAGTGTGACTATACTGAACAGCAAGATGAAGACTGCATTGTAGTTTTTCTTCCATTCAGGGACATTGCTACAATTTGCAGCATAATTAAAGTGATTTCACAAGCAGTCAGTCATTAAGTTATTTTAATTTTCCATCTTGAATGAGAGTGAAAAAGCTCTGCAGCATATGTATTGTGCAACTATCAAAACAGTTTAAATCTCCAAAACTGCCTCAGGGATTTCTTGTATAAATGATCCTTGAAAACCAAGGAGAAAAATGAAACAATTTCTTCCCATTTCTGTTTACAATTATATTGAGTAAAAACATCTTTTCTAAATATGGCTGGTGGAGTGAATTGTTCCACAAGAAAATATTGAAATTCTAATCCCAGTATCTTAGACTTATTGAGCTAAAGATCAATGCAGATATAATTTGTTGAAATCAGATGAGTTTTTACTGTAGTAGAAGGGTCCCTACTCCAAATGAGTCATGTTCTTACAAGGCTACACGTAAATATGGAGAAAGTCATGTGGTGTCAAAGGCATAGACTATAGTTAGATATCTACAAGTTCAGGAGTGTTAAATATTTGCTGCACAACACCAGCACCTGGGAGAGACAAGATAGGATTCCCCTATTGGCTTCCAAATGAGTGTAGCCCTGGTTTTGAATTTGTAGCCTTTAGAACTTTGATACAATAAATTTCATTTTCTAATGACAACCAAAAAATTCAATTGAACACTTCTTCATATATTTAGTAATCGCCTATATGTCTTCTTCTGTAAAGTGTCTATCTAGTTCTTTGGCCCATTTATTGATTGGGTTCTTTGTATTTTTGGTGTAAAGTTTTGCAAGTTCTTTATAAATTTTGGAGATAAGTGCTCTAATCTGAAGTGTGTGTGGAAAATATTTTCTTCCACTTTGTAGGCTCTCTTTTCACATTATTGATTATATCCTTTGCTAAGAAAAAGCATTTTAGTTTGAATCCATATGAAAAAGTGTTTAACATTTCTAGTAATTAGAGAAATACAAATTACTCTAAGATGAAACTCTAAGATTTCATCTTACTCCAATTAGAATGGCTATTACCAAGAACGCAAACAATAATAGATGTTGGTATGGATGTGGGGAAAAAGGCATACTTTTACATTGTTGGTAGAGTTGCAAATTGGTGCAGCCGCTCTGGAAAGCAGTGTGGAGAATTCTCAGAAAACTTGGAATGGACTCACCTTTTGACCCAGTTATCCCACTACTCAGTTTATACCCAAAGGTCTTAAAAGTAGCATACTATAGTAATGCAGCCATGTCAATGTTTATAGCAGCTCAATTCACAATAGCTAGATTGTGGAACTAAACTAGATGTCCTTCAACAGATAACTGGATTAAAAAATTGTGGTATATATACACAATGGAATATTATTCATCCATAAAGAAGAATAATATGGCATTGGCAGATAAATGGATGGAGTTGGAGAATATCATACTAAGTGAAATAAGCCAATCCCAAAAAACCAAAGACCAAATGTTTTCCCAGATAAGTGGATGATGATACATAATGAGGGGGGGGGTGAGAGAAGAATGGAGGAACTTTAGATTAAGTAGAGGGAAATGAGAGGGAGGGGGGATATGAAAAATGGTGGAATGAGACAGACATCATTACCCTATTACATGTATGTTTACACAAATGATATGAATCTACATCTACACAACCACAGAAACGAAAAGATGTATCCCAATTGTGTACAATGAATCAAAATGCAGTCTGTTAAAATTAAAAAACATTAAAAAAATTCAACTGAAGTACAAAACCAAACATGATCCCAAATTATTGTTAGCAACAGATATATAATACATAAGCAAAAATAAAAATGTTATTCTTATATATGTCTTCAGAAGCAAATATATCTGCCTGTTGTTTCCCTTGGACAGACATTTACATTAGATATTTTTTTTTAATTATATATCTATGTGTCTAGTACTTTCAGTCCTATATAACTTCCTTCCAAGTTTGGAAGCAAAGGAATTCATATAGAAGTGGTAGATAATCCTTCAAAAGAGATAACTATCTGGTTCTTTGTTATTAAGCTGATGTTGATAATTGCAGAAGTATCAGGTGGCTGCTGCTTTTCTAGACCTGGCCTTGTGCATATTCTTTTGTACTATCATCTACATTTTCAATTTTTTCAAAGCTCTCTGTCCTAAATGGATTTTCTAATTAGTATCATCTCTTGGGCATCTAATAGACCTTTCAGTATGAAAGTTACCACAATTGGACTCTAAATTCCAACCACAGGATCACCTTTACCTTGTCACACTATATGGCAGCTCTGCTCTTATTATTGCTCAAGTCTTGACAGAGCAAATCTCTTCCTTTTACTTCTCTTATTTCCACATTTTTAGTCTATAAGGAGAGATATTTCCCTCAATCTGAATATAGCATCCAAAATCCACATGCTTCTACAAGGAGTGTAATATGCCATCATATTTCCCTAAAAAATAATAATAATAACAATATTCTCTAGCTGGTGTATTTACTTCTTGTTCCACCCTTGTTTATTCTGAACATATTCACTAGATTTAGCTTTAAAATTTAAGACTGAGGGCATCCAAACAGGAATGATGACATAAACAGGGTGCTGTGAATAGGTCTTTTTTTTTTTTTTTTTTGGTACTGGGGATTGAACTCAGGGGCACTTGACCACCACCAAGCCACAACCCAAGTCCTATTTTGTATTTTATTTAGAGTCTCACTGAATTTGCTTAGCGCCTCACCATTTCTGAGGCTGGCTTTGACCTCTGGATCCTCCTGCCTCAGACACCCAAACCACTGGGATTAAGGAGTGCAGTCACTCCTTAATAAATGCCGGTGTGAATAGGCCTTTATTTCCAGCTATTCAAAAGACTGAGAAGGAAGATTCCAAGTTAAAGCCAGCCTTGGCCATTAAGCAAGAATCCATCTCAATGTAAGAAATAAAAAGAACTAGGTATATAGCTCAGTGGTACAGCACCCCATGGTTCAATCCCCAGTACTGGAGAGAGAAGACAGGTTAATTTTTAATTAAATAAAAATAAAAATGATAATTAAAAAAAAAACAACATTTGGAACAATACAAAAAGAAGTGAGGAACTCAGAAACGTGGAAAGGAAAAGGCAAAACAGTTAAGGGTCCCAGGAATGCAGGAAAGATGGCAATCAATCGCTGATTTATAATTTCCTGACTTCCAAACTATCAAGCTAAGGTGGTCTGTGTGGGCTCATTCCTTATTTGCATTGAAGGGACGTGAAAGCCTCAGCATCTGGCAAGTACAGTGGTTTTGAAAAAAGGAAGTGGCAGAATACAGCTCTCCATCTTTTGGCCAGGCTTACACTTCCCTTCACAATCCAAAGTCACTGTGGGTGGGTGTCACCCTCCTCACAGGTACCCAGCCTGGGAACCACAGATCCTCTCTGAAAGCTGAGTCTTTTTCCCATCTAGAGACAATGGCATGCAAGACTGGTGAAGCCACACTGGCCTTTACAGAAGACAGACTAATTGTATCCCAGCAGCATAAGATTTAAAAAGCGTAACAAAATAGTATTACACACTCTGTAAGAGTGACAGGGTCCTTGGAAACACAAGTATCAAATCAGGGTAGCATCTGTATGCTAAGCCAAAATAAGCATATAAAAAATAAGTGAAAAAAAAGAGGACCAGGTGCCTCTAATAAAATAACTAAAAGAGAAAAAAAAATGGAGATTATCTATTATACCAAGGGCCAAGAAGCTCACTACTTAAATAAGAAAAGAAAATCCAATGATATTAACCTAAGAGGACTCATATACTGTAATTATGAGAAAAAATTATAAAGTTACTGTCATGAAAATAACTCAACCAATAATAAAATGTTATCTTGAAAGTCACAAAAAATAAAACATTGCAAAATTAAGTTACTCAAGATAATTAAATGGAATTTACAGATCTTAAGAATAAAATAGCAGAAGTAAACATCAAGATAGATAATATTAATGGTCAATAAATCATGTACAAAATATAAAATAATTAACCTCATAATAGATAATGAAGTCAAACTGGAAATCAATAATAAAAGACAACAGTAAATTCCCTACATACTTGGAAATTAAATAGCAAAATAGTGTTCTAAATAATCAAGGAGTCAAAGAGGAGGTATCAAATAAATTTTTTTAAATCCACAAAATTAAATGAAAATGAAAATGCAACCTCTTAAACTATGTAGTGTATATAAAGGAACTGGTAAGGAAATGCCTATATTAAAAATATAGGTGCACATATAGTATACTTCACAATTTGAACAATAATTACATGTTAATAAAAAATTAAGTTTCTGAGTTGGAAATCTTAACTATCTCAATTTGATCATTACACATTGCACACATGTATAGATTATCACACAGTACCCCAAAAATATGAATAATTAAAATAATAATGATAATAATAATAATAATAATAATAAAGGAAATAGGTCCAAATTCAACAACTTAAGTTTCCACATCATTAAAATGAAAAAATTAGAGTGAAATAGTTAATAATGAATGACTAAATTCTTGTTCACAAATATGAGAAGGAAGGCAAGGATGTCTATTCTCCAAAATCTTATTCAACATTTTACTGAAATTTCTAGGTACTGCACTAAACAAGAAAAAGAAATAGAAGATGGACTTATGGGAAAGAAGAAATAAAATCACTTTCCTTTGAAGATGATATGATTGTCCACATAGAAAGACCCAAATAGTCTACCAAAAAAATCTCTTGGAACTAGTAAGTGAATTCAGTAAACTTTCAGGATATATGACCAGCAAATAGACATGCACATTTCTATACACTAAAAATGAGCATGTGGGAAACAAAAATTAAAGGCTCAGTATCATTTACAATTGCTTCAACAAAATTGAAATCCTTCCTTAGGAATACATTTGAAATGCATGAAATCTACATTCTTCAAATTAGAAAATGCTGATTGATTTTTAAAAATGTAAATAAATTAAGACAAATCATATTAGTGTATTGGAAGATACAACATAATTAAAGTATCAATTCTCCCAAAATTTACTGATAAGTTTAATGAATTCCTAATAAAATCCCAGCAAATTTTGTAGACATTGAAAAGATTACACTAAGGATTTGATATAAACAATCACAGCCCCTTTTAATTAAAACTATGTTGGAAAATAACACTGAGGGACAAATCATTTTACCTGATAGGTATCGAAAACCTATTATAAAGCTGTGCACAGTGGTGCATCCCTGAAATCTGGGTGAGTGGGGAGGCTGAGACAGGTATATCACAAATTCAAGACCCACCCTCAGCAACTTAGTGAAACAGAATAGAAAGCCACTTCACTATCACAGATTGCTAGAGTCACTGGGAATTACTTAGACCAGAAGATGCTGTGGGTACGCAACCTAGGTTTAGTCACCTTGGAGATGGTGCTACCACAGAGCAGACATTGAGGTAGGGGTACATTCCCAGATCACCCAGGGTGGATAGGGCTTCCCAAAGTTATGGAAGCAAATTTCCATTCCAGGGTGTGGGAGAAGTTGGACATCCACTCCACTGTGTCCTGTAAGTGGAACCTCTGACTTCTGTAAGTCTGGAAGGCAGGAACTGCGGGGGCATCCGGAATTCCATCCAGTGCTTGACAAAGATCCTCTGGAGGATGATTGCAAAGGCTCATCCTAAAAGGAATTGCCGGATGTTTTGCTCCAAAGCATGGTGTTTTCTCTGCTGTGTTTCTCTGATAATATATTACTCATTTCAGTCTGAATGGATTGCTTAAGGGGATGAAGGGAATACAACAAAATTCCAGAAAATATTACCTACAATCTGAAAAACAATGGGTCTTTACCACTAACAAAATTAAAAATAATTTTGCAACCATACAATGAGTCCCTGAAAGCCTCTGGAGAAAATAGTTGTAGATCTGCCTTTGTCTCCAACAGGCTGGTTAAATTTTAATGATGGTTTTGTTCATGTGTGGTGGTGAGGTACGAGAATAAGGTTTCATAACATTCCTTCCTTCCTACTAAGAATATGTCACCCCTATAATAAACGTTGGTACACAATTACAATTGGGACCACTGCCCTCCTGTACCCCTTAACTCAGTAATTCAGATATTAACCAGATGGACCTAGTAGAGATAGTCACATGAGATTACTTGTCTATTGTTTTAACCATGAGAATATTAAGAATAGTTTTAGGTCACATAGAGTTTAGATATTAAGAAAGTAAATATTGTATTAGTTCACCGAGGTAGTTAGATATTCTTAAAACAATTGTGAATAGGTAAGGATAATCTGTAAGGTTACTGTTTTCTCATAATTTTCTGTTCCTTGTTAAAAACAGTTTCTGCCTGTGCTTTGAAAACTTCTTTAATATTAACCACAAGACTGCCATTATAGCCTGAAGAAAAATGTATATAAACCCAGCCTTCCCCAGAATAAAGTGGGATTGATTGCACCAGAACTAGAGTCTGTGTCTTTCATTCTCCATCCATCGCTGACGCTGTCTCCCCACTCCCCGTTTACCTGTGTGGAACCCATGGACTCCTGCTAGGGCTGGACCCCGGCAAGGAACACCATCAGGCTAAATATTATTCTCAAGACTTCAGATGGAATGTTGTTTGCTATTTCTGGCTTGGGGTAACTTGGAAATTATTTCTCCTCTCTTCTTTCCCATTTTTCCTTTTTAGAAGAGGAATGTCTATCCTAACCACCATTGAGATTTGTAAGCACATTTTTATAATTTCACAGGCTTAAACTAGAGGCAAATTTGCCTCAGGTTGAGTTTACCTTGAGTCTCCTCTGTATCTGTTATAGATGCTTTTTGATGCATCTTCAAACTTTAGAGTTTTGAACTAAGGCTAGAGGAGTTAAGATTATTGGAGACATTTGGATGGAATGAACTTGTCTCAGCAGACTGCACATTGTGTAAATCATGGTTTAGATTTCACTCACCTCTCTGTACCAACAGCAAGAGATGAGGAGGAGGGGTAACTAGAAACTTCCTTACCACTCTTTCAGGCATGATGTAGCAAACAGAGTTATTGTCAGAGGTTTGTGTATGGGAAAAAATGAAATATATTGCAATGAAATAAAAAGCTACTAATACAAAAACCAAACAGAACAAAAAAAAAAACAATAACAAAATAAGTCACTTTTATAGATTGTGGCAAATAAAGACATAGGAGTTTCCATTAAAGGAAAGCCATTGACTTAAGTAACAATAAATAAGGTTTTAATACTTTCTCCAGCAATGCTCAGTGACAGGGGAAAATATATTTATTTGGTAGTTTGACTGATTGAATTTATAGGCAAGAAAAATGTTCAGAATTGTGGAAGATGAGTTCAACCTATGTCGAGTTTATGTCAATAATAGGGAATTTAAGCACTATGGAACTAAAAGAAAGATCTCACTGAAGAGTTTTTTGGAGAGAATAAGGACATGACATATCTGAATATTTTTATAGAAGCTACAATAATTAAATATATTTCATGACCAGTGGTTATATTAAAAAACTCAGATTATATATAGGAAAGTACATTCAAGCATACAAAAAAGACTAGAATTTCTCGGCAGATATAAAACACTGTGGGAGTAAGGAATTAAATAAATGCTCAAAGTAGATTTTTTTAAACCAGAAACAAAATATTATTGCCAATATTTTTTCAAATAAATATTGATTGATAATATTATATTTTTTAATATTCATATGACATATACTTAAATTGCTTTTAGTGGTCCATAAAGAAAAAGAAGTATGAGTCTGTTTTTCATAGAAAGCAAATTGTTAAGCGTATTAAGGCTTTAAGTGTTTTTATTTATTCTGAAACCTCCTTTTCCTCATTATGTAGAATCAAAATAAAAACTCACTAAACTTGTGAACTTCTCAAAATGGAAAACATTTTATGCCTGGACATGCAGCTTTTTACTATGTCTTATCTAATTTTCACATGTGTAAACCAACTAACTTAGTGATTACATCTATGTCTGGCTAAATTATGCTACTTAAAAATCTTGCTAAATTTAAATGCATATTTAAATTTACTAAATTTCAGTACTTTGATATGCGCATAAAGAACTCATGAGTCTGTGGTAAAAAAAATAAACATTATTTAATATAAAAATTTAATGAGTTGCAAAAGAAGGAAATTATAACCACCCAAATACATGATAGAACTTGAATAACATGTGATACTTTACCAGAGAGGTAAACACAGGAAATGCTATATGAAGATAATAGGATGTGGATCTAATAAAAGATAAAATGAAACACTGGATACACTGAATCCTCCTCCTACCTGCAGAAACTAGAATAGATTTAAAATTCATTGTTGAACCAGCTATCACACCCAGTTCTTGGTATTTATCCAAAAGAACTAAAACTGAAATTTTTGACTTTATATTCTGTCATGTGTTTCTCTTTCTTTTTTAGTCAGTCACTTAAATGGAAATCAGATGAGAAAGAAAAGAGTTGTTGGTAATAAAAAGAGTTGGGAACTTGAATTTGGGAATCAATTATTAGTACTTCTATACTCATTTTTAATCTTTCACCTAATAGAAAGATTTAAATCTCCAAAATTGACCCTGTTTACATACACCTAAAAGTATAGTTTTAGCATTCTATTAATGGAATCATGATAAATATCTTAGAAAATCCCATCTGCTATCAAATGTGTGACCTTATTAATTCAGAAAATGTCAGTTAGAAATATTGTCATAAATAGAAATGCACTGTGATTCATATATTAGATTTTTTTCTTCAAAAAATCATTAATAGCATTGGCTTAATGGTATTTGTGAACAAATCTTGCACATTTGTTTAATTATTAATTAACACTGATTACATTAAAACCTATATGGAAATATTGGATAGCTTTACACATAAAATCCATGAACTGCATCAGGCAAATTTATTTTTGGTTGCAGACAAAAATGCTCTGTGTATAACTGTATATAATCATTATGAATTAATTAGTACTTAACACAATTGAAGTGAATACATTGACTGTCAAATTGCATTTTCAGGAAATAAGCTTAACTATTATAGACAATTTTGTAGCTGTTAACTTTCTGCTTTTCTTCCAAAATGCTCTTTTAAAAATGCTGTTTAAAACTTTATCTACAAGCAAAACAAAATAGACTGTCAATTTTTCAACTAAACATAGCTCTGAGAATGCATAATCCTTATAACTGTAATGAAAACTTTATGAAATATGTAAATCTAAAAAAAGGGAACTCAAGCAATACGTTCTAAGCTCTAAGTTCTAGTTCTCCACTCTTTACACTTTTCTCACATTGACCTTGACATTGTCTCTCAATTTCCTTATGTAGAATGTTCCCCTGCTCATTCAACATAACTACAAATACTCTACCTAAGTTTTCCTAACTACTGTGTTTTAAATATATTTGAGATATATTTGAGGGTTTGGATAGAATGTTTATCTGATAGTTTGCTGACAGAATTCTTTCTCTTATTTGTAAACCAATACAAAATTTTTCACCATTTAGCCGTATATCCTTTCTCTATTCCACAGCAACTTCCATTATTTACAATAACAAAGTTCAAGAGTCCATTCATTAATAATAGGCGTTAGGGACACTGGAGTTCTGGTATGTAGAACTCTTCAGTTCAACCTTGTTGCCCTAATGTTTAACAGTTTTGTTCCTACCAAGCAACAACTTACCAGTTATGATCGAATATAGCAAAACTAGAGTCTCTGGATTCATCAGAATGTACCACAATATAGTTTCACCAAATTAAGCAGTGTTCATGTGTTCCAGTGGGGTAGAACATTTGGCTTGAATAAGTCATATCTAGTAGAATTATAGCCTCCATATTGTAATTTGAGAGGTACCATCACAAAATAGCATAATTTTTAGGAAAATCATTTTCTCAAACTGATTGGACTCCCAAATAAATGTCGAATGAATCACTGCTCCTGTTGCTTAGGTATTCTGGACCTTAAGATTTCTATTTGTAAAATGAAAATATATTCTTGATTATTTCTAAGACATTTTAAAATAAAAATCATGCATTCCATGTCTTACGGCAGTGACTTTAATTCCTTCATTTATAATGCCACATAAGAGTTTTTTCATGTCAACAATGTTGTTATAAAACTGCTGTTCCAATTTGAAAGACAACTTAATAACAGAAAGACAGAATGGAGTGAAAAGTTGAATATTTTTATATTAAAGAAGAAATATTATTTTAAGTTTGCTAATTCCTTTCTTGTTTTAATATCTGTATTATTCACCTCTAACATTTCCAGTAGAATTTAAGTACTTAGACATGGTTAGTATTTTGTTATTCTTATAATTGTGCCTTCCAGTGGTGTTTTTAATATGGTGCCATATCCTTTTATTTCTTGTTGAGTTAAATATCAAATCACACTTTGCAAACAGCCGGGTGAATGTTGAAACTGTTTTAAGCATGATAATTATAGCTCATGTCTTTTACTGTCATCTGAAATGGAGACTAACAGGCTGTCTTATGAAGGGGCCTGTTTATTGATTTTACAAAAGCTAACTGAAGAGTCTGTGGTCCTTTTGGTAACTGTAACAGGCTCTTCTTGCCTATATTGATTACTTACTCTTCAGTGTTATAGTAAATTGCTATTGTGGAAACATAATGATGCTGAACATTTGTGGCTCAGATGATAGGTAATGTTTAAACACTGCATGCCCTTTTCTTTGTGGATTTACTGATAACCTCCTTAATCATTTCTGCTCAAAATACCATGAATTCTGAAGCAGAGAATAGCCTAATGATACAACTAATATATGACGCATACCACTTAATAATTAGAAAAGAAATAGTATCAATTATTTTTGCATTTATTAAACAATATGACATTTTTTCTAATACTATTTCTAATAGTCCTAAACTAATCCACAGAAACTTTAATTGTTTCTGTTCTTTTCTTCTTAAATCAAAGTTGCTTCTATTTTCTAACAAAAAATTTATACTTAGGGAAGAGATTCATAAAAATATTTCAAAATTAGCCCATTTTTATTTTAACAATTTGAAGAATCATGCAGGTTGAAATATGGTATTATATAAAAATAGTTCAATGTGGGGACTATAGAAAGATTGTAGTAAAAGATGTTATATCTTAATACTAAGAAAAGTTTTAAAACAAAATGCTCCAATCATATATTCACCAGTATCTCATCTGTTGTATAGATGGGATTTTAGATGTTCTTTGACTTATGAAGTCACATCTCAGCAAACACTGAAAATTTCATAGGTCAAAAATATACTTAATACACCTAAACTACAGAATATCAGAACTTTGCAACACAGTAGACTAGAATATCACCATTTGCCTCCTATTTGCCTGGCTGACTGGGAACTGAGGAGAGATGTTGCTGCCCAGCATCACAGGATAGTGAGATATACCACTAAACTGGTAAAATGCAACACATCAGAATTCAAAGTTCAGTTACCAATGAACGTATTTTTTTTTAGCATCACTCTAAAATTGAAAAATTGTAAGTCAAACTATCATAAATTGGGATCCATCAGTATGAAGATGATGATGTCACAGACTTGGTCACAGACTCGGTCTACTACAGAGAACCCAAGTTTCAAAAGTGGTATACAAATGTATCTACAGTGATAAACAAAATGAATCTATAGGGGTTTATTTAAGTTCATCTAGAATATACAGACCAGGCTTCCATGATGAAATGCTGTTCACACTGATCCTTACTGGGCTTCTTCATTTAACAGTGACTTGATTTGTTACATGGGGCCAAGTGTTTGTTAAATTTCAAAGAGAGTAAATTCAAACACTTTTTTGTGCAAATACTTCATAAATTATGAATCAAAAGTCATAAAAATGACCTATATGAATGTCTTTATTAGAATATTTGTCTTATTTTATTTTATTTTTTGTGCAAGAACAGTCTCTTTATTGAATGGTGCTGGGAAACCTGGACAACCTCTCTCTCTCTCTCTCTCTCTCTCTCTCTCTCTCTCTATATATATATATATATATATATATATATATATATATATATGCAGTAGAGTGAAACTAGGGTCCTGAAGAAATAGCTCATTTTGTAGAGTGCTCACCTAGCATGCGCAAGGGTCACAGTTGGAATCCCCTGTGCCTCAGGAGGGGAAAAAATGGACTGGGGCTATAGCTCAGTTGGTAGAGTGCTTGCCTCACATGCACAAGGCCCTGAGTTCAATCCCTAGCACCACAAAAAAAAAGGAAACTAGATCCCCATCTCTCATTAGTTATCAAAACTCAAAATAGATCAAAGACCTGAATGTAAGATATCAACTATGAAGCTACTGGAAAAAAAACATGATAGAAATACTTCCTGACATTGGTCTGGGCAACGTTTTTTTGGATTAAACCTCAATAACAATAGGGAACAAAGGAAAAAATAGACAATGGATATTACATCAAACTTAAGAGTAAAGGAATCAATCAACAATGAAGAGACAATATACAAAACAGGAGAAAATATTTCAGACTTGTTGGGTTAAACAAAACAATAAGTGTGCCTAGGAAATCTTGCAGTCAGGTAAGAAGGTCTCTAAAGAATGTAATAATGACAGAAATGGTGAAGGGAATTTGGTCATTATTCTTAAATTAATTTTGAAACTGGGCATGGTGACACAGACCTATAATTTCAGCTACTCAGTAGGCTGAGGCACAAGGATCTAAAGTTGAAGACTAGCCCAGACAACTTAGGGAGACCCTGTTTTAAAATGAAATTTTAAAGGAAGAACTGCTATGTTGCTTGGGGTAGAGTGTTTGCCTTGCATGTGCAAAGTCCTGGATTCAATTCCCAGTAACACACACACACACACACACACACACACCATGACTGATAGAAATTCATTTTGGTATAAAATTTCAATAGAGCAATAAAATCATATATAAAATTTAGTATATAATATACATGCAAGTCATTCTTAATGGTATTTGTGAGTTAGTTTTTCAATTTTACATTTTATGATTTATCTAAAGATTTCCTACTGAAGTATTGGTTTACATGATAATCAGCAGAATATCTACCAATGTGGAAACTATTCAATTTAGTTTTATTAGTCCTTTAAAAGCATACAATATTTCTATTTTAATTGAATGTCTTCAAAATATGCAGACAGTTCCTTATTCTACTGATTTTTTTTAAATTAACAAACTATTTTAGAGCAGTTTCAGGTTCACAGAGAATTTGAATATAAAGTTCAGCATTCCCCCCACCAAACACAACCTCCCACACTATCCATCAATTTATCTCATATACTTAAAATATACTCAATTCCTCATATAATTACTTTAGAGAACTATATTTTTTTCCTCAATAATTGGAAGATATATGTAACAGGAATTCTAACATGAAAAAGTGATTATAATGTTATACAGAAATACAGTGTGCAAAGTTGGATTATTATTCACAGCCAAAATGAATATACATTAACATATTTTAAAAGCTTTACCTACCTAGAAAAAATATTAAAATGCCATTGCCATTACATATAATTTTTAAAGACTATATGTGTACGTGTCTTAATAGTTTCAAAATTTCTCCTTTTTCCTATGTATATATTTTCACAATCATTTTTGTGTACATCTTGAGAAATACAAACATCTATATACTATTTTTAGTATTGCTGAGAATCAAATAAAGAATTCACCTCCTAGAGGCTTTAATGGAAGGGTGGGTTAAATAGTAAATGAGTTTGCCTAACAAACCACAAAATATTCATTATTTAGAAAACAAATTTGTTTTCTTCAATTTACATCTATAAAATGTCTTATGGCTAATTTAAAAATTGAGGTCTTATAATGATCTGCGAATTTGTAAGGTATACTTTACACCATTCTCAATGGATTTTTATTCTTTTTTTTGTTGTTGTTGTCGTTTTTATTCTTTTTAACTGACATTTTCCACATCATTTTTTAAAAACAACTCAGAAGTTCTCACTTCAAAAAATATCCGATTGAAGCATACAGTGTTTCATTTTTGCCTGTACATCAAAATTTAGTCAATAGTTATATATAATTTTAATATCCACTACCTCAACTCCCAGTCACATTCCAACCCATTGCAATTTTATTTGGTTTGAATTATTCCCTGGAAGCAGCTTTCACTAAGGCCACTAATAAATGTCAAGTTTCTGATCTTTCCCTGAATTTTAAGATAAGTTACAGAGAGTCTACATTTACATCTTCGAATAATCTCTTCCTTTTTTTATTATGTAATCATTTGGCTGTCTTCATATTAAAACAATTATTTTGTGGATAGGAATTCTCTGACTATGTAACAATGTATAAATGTAGTTTGACTAAATATTTAATTGACCACATACTGTCTGATGTCATCACAAAAACTGGTTAAACTATGTCTACTACTTGATTCTAAGATGAAAACTTTGTTATATAAGTCTCATCCCTCATCCCATGGTAATTATTTATTTAATGTTCTCTAGTTTTATGCTTTTTGTTCATCATCGAAACAATATTCAGGTAAAAGAGTCAACAGGGATTCTGTTTTTATGTTTTAATAGTGCTGCAAAGAGTTTTAAAAAAATGCTCCTCTTTTGCATGAGAATTTTAACTTCAGTTAAATTTCCTAGTTTTGTTTCCCTAGAAACAAATGAGGATGCCGTTTGTCAACTAAGTTACCAAGCAACATTGCCTATAGGAAATGACCCTTGTTGTAGGCTGGATTTAAAACAGGGGAACAATGAGTGCTTGATAGGAAGGACTGTGTTTGAATTTCCCTGAGTGTGGTAACTTTTGAAACTGGGCAGGATAGTGTGGGGTTCATGAAAGCTCTTTTCTTGGAGTTGATGCAAAATAAATGATAACTGCTTTGGAACATGTGGCTTATAAGCAAGGGTGGGCTTCAAACCTGTGGATTGTTGATTTTATCTCCTTACACCTGAGCTATAACCTGGAGGGACAATAGCTCACAGATGACTTTATGGATTGCAACGAAAACTGTTCCAAGATTGCCACTGAGAGAAGCACTGGATGTGGCCCTTCTGGCAAGTCAAAGTTGCAGCCCTGTATCCTTTTGAGTAGACTGGTGCCAAATATCCCCTGTTGTAGTCATGGAGTCTGAATGTTCAGTTTAGCCTAAGAAGGACCCTTTCTTGGTGGCAATGCTGACAGTACTTAGATAACTAGAAATGGCAATGTGGAATTGATTTGCAGATGGTTGTACTCCTCCAGAATATAACCATCTGTATAGATTCCACTCCACGTCCTTCTCATTTATGCACAATATTTGTAATTCAAAAATTCAATGAAAATTCTTAACAAAAACATTTTTATACATTGACTCTCACACACTGTTTTTTTCTCAAATTTTCTTTCTTTTATAGTTTCTTTTATAACCATTATAACAATTATTATTCTATAAGGGATATATTGTGATCTCTCTTCTATATAGAGAAATTTCAGATTATGAATTGGAACCAAGAAGAAGGGGTTTAGGAGAGAGATAGAACAGTTTACATCCACCAACACCGTATAACTGTGGAATAACAGTGTATACCATGACTTGTGTGTTTTATAGAAATGGAATGAGATTTTAATTTCATGAAGAGAACATAGACGTTGGAAAAGAAGTGTACTCAGTAACCTGAATGTTTTATTCAAAATATACACAATGAATCATCTGGTTAGTTTGTCTTCAAATGTAATTTATTATTGAATATATGATTGATTCATTTTTCACTCATTTTTATTCTTTATTCAAATTATAATTGGAAAACATGATATATGCACAAAATCATTCATGTTTAGAAAATATTTGATAACAATGTCAGAAATAATCTTAGGCTGCAATATAGCCATGGTTAATATTACACACTCTGCCTAAATTTCCCTATTTTTTAATTGGAGACAATCCTCTGATGCTCTAATTATAAAATAAAGTTATTTTCAAAATGCTAGCTGTATTATAATATTTAAAACAAAAGTCCTTTATAGTACATTTGACCATTACAGTGCAATTACAAATTAAGCATATAATCAATTATTTTAGTAAATATGCTTCACACAATTTTAATATTTTCCTCTTGTTTTTCTCGGTGATGTTTTTTTCTGTTATTAGCTTGTTTATTTTCAACTGTGGACCATGCTTAGAAGAAGTATCCCTAAAATGCCTGTGCTTAAGTGTTTAATTCACAGTTAATTATGATAAATATTTGCTTAGTGTTGGAGTTGCTTTAATAATTTCTCATTTCTACTCATTTGGTGAATGTTCCTATGATTATCCTCTCAATGTTTTTGTATCCTTCTTTTTCACAAATTTTGAGATATTTATTTACATCTAAATACATCTTTAGTGATACAACTAAAGAAATAGCAAGTACAGTAGCTTCCAAATACAGTGCTTTCTCAGAAATATCAGATTTTTTTTGGCAGTAAGAAAAAGGCAATTCATTCTATCATAAATTCATGATCTACATGATGTTGGCATGTATGTTAGTTGAACAAATTTCAGTTTTGAGTAGATTTTAACTGGATCTAATTTCTTTATTTAAAAACTATAAGCATAGATTTCATGATTTCTCTTTAAACTTTTTAATATAAGTAAGCAAATGAGTGTCATTTATGCCAGGGAATATATTAAGCTCCTGGACAACTTAATTAAGTATGTAAATGAATGCCTTTCAGTTTGAATGAAAGATAAATGAAGATATTTGTGAATACAGTGGTGATAATTATAGTCATCTGTGACAGGCTTAACATGTCATATGCTGGATGTGTATTTTAGCTCTAACAGACTTGTAGCATCAGGTTAAACACACTTCAGGAAAATGTACATTCGTTCTCCTTATGAAGAAAAAATTCCTTGAACTAAGTATCATAATGATAACTGTATAACAATAGTAATAGTGATAGATCAAGTCTTGTGAAGACAAAATAAAATATAATATTTACTTTATTCTTCTTGGCTATAGTTCAGACTGATTCTCTAGAGTGATAAAAATTATAGTCAGATTGCCCTCATGTCTTGTACCTAGAATTTAACCAAATATTCAAACTAAAGTTATTCTTGTCATTAACTGAAAAATGTGAGAGTTAGACAATTATAGAAAGAGGCTGAACGATATAATAGTATCTCATTTTCAGAAATAAAAAATAATGATATAAAATGTGAGACTAAATATTCAGCAATATGCTGACCTCACCTTATAAAGCACAATAAAATTATCCTACATGACTTAGATATGTGAATAAAAATCAACAGAAATTTTAACAAATGAACTATGATCCAACTATACTATGCAATTCACATTTGATTTTTATTCTAGTTCTTAAATTTAAAAATAAAGAGACCAGAGATACCTCTGGGTTTTCCCCTCAGCATGACACTTAGAATTTTCTTTTCCTAACCAAAAGAACAAGATGGAAAAAATAAACCGACAGCACGGTATGATGACAGGATTCTTCTTTAAGCAAGGCATGCCAGTTCACATCAGCCTGAATTCCACTGTGTGGTACTGGTTTGTATACTTGGTATACTTTTTAAAAATATTTTCACTATTATTATGCTTATAATTATCCATTTTGGGTTGTTATTAGCTAGTTTCCAGAATTTCATAGAAAACAGGTAAGTTCTTAAATCATTACCTCTCAAAGTTTTATCTTGTTACATAACATCTCATCTCTAAGACACTCAAAGTCCAAAAGGTCAAAACTATATTCATAACAATACTAGGACATTATTTGCTTCTTTTGTTCCCATTTACACTTTGATGTCCATAAACTTTTCTGGAGGATGCCAAATTTTGTGAATTAAAGAAAAAAGGAATAAAGGAAACCAGCTTTCTTATTTTAAGTAATCTATAAAAATATTTGAAAAAATAAAATAATACTATTATTCAAGTTCTTTAATTTGTAAAATATAGTAATTTTCAGGGGAAAATATTTCTTATGCTTATATTATTTGATTTATTATTATCTTTAAATCAGCTAATAAATTAATTCTATGACCAGTATTACTTTCCAATTTAATAATTATTGATATGTGTAATCCATATAAAACCCTTTAGAATACTCAAAATATTTTTATTATTCTGGCTCTGTAGAAAAATTTCTGAGGATAAAAAACTTGATAATAAATGATTAATTAGGTCACAGATTTATGATTTGATATTATCAAAATAGATATAATGGCAAGATATCAGTAATACATAAAACTGAATTATGAAGTGTCATATAGTAAGAAATCAGGAAAAACAGTGACAGTTGGGCCAAGCACAAGGATCCTGAATGCATCTACCGAATATATAATATTGAAGTATTTAGGGCCTCACAAATTTTCAGTAATATCTTAGAAAATTTGTAATTTACCTATAATTACAAAATAAATCATAATAAAATTAGCACCTTAAGAAAACATATATTCATTATCTCACAGTTTCTGTGAGCCAGGAATCCAGGCAGGACCTAAATGTTTCAGGGTCTCTCTTTAGCTGCAGTCAGATTGTAACCCCAGGCTAGAGTCTTATATAGTAATCTGCCTGGGAAGAAATCTATTTAGAAGTTCATGTGATTGCTGAAAGAATTCAGTTCCTCAAGGAACACTGGAAAAATTGCCTTGGTTTCTAGCTGCCTCTGGACTGAGGAATGCCCCCAGTTCCTTCAGAGGGTCCTTAATAACATGGCAGCTTGCTATGCCAGAGTGTAGTAAGCAAGGCAGCAATGGAGTTTTTAAGAGAGACAGAGATCACATCTTATGCAACCTCATAATAGAAGTAACAGTTAATCCCTTTTGACATATTCTGTTGCTTAAAAAGCAAGTCACTAGGACAGCCCAAATCTACTGGGCAGATGGGCATTATACCTGGTACAATTTCCAGGAAACTGGAATCATTGAAGTTCAGCTTTTGTTTGGTTTTATTGGTTTATTTGTTTGCTATTGCTGGGCATGTAACCCAGGGTCTCAAGAATTCTAGTCAAGTAGTCTACCATTGAGGTACATCCTTAGCCAAGGGGTCAACTTAAAGCTGGCCTAATATGCCATGTTTACAGTGAGACTGTCACAACTAGAGAAAACAAAGTGGGCTGATCAGAAAAAGAATGTTCCATTCATGAGTTTAGTCTTAATGACAGGCTCTATGATATGAGTTAGGATGAAAAAATAACTACCTCCTATTTAGAATAAATTTGAATTTCCTTGCAATAGGGTAATAAGTAAATATTTTCCATGAGTGATGGGTACACTGAAGAATAGGTTTGCTAAGGTTTGCTAAGATCATTATTCAGGCAACAACAGAGTAAATCCTGGAGGACTGGGAAGCATTAGTAAGGAAAAAAGGATCCTTTAGAAATGAAAACTGTCAAAAAGGACTCATGGTCATATAAAATACTTTGAAACTGGGAAATTGTAGGTCACAGGGCTAAATCATGGAATGAGATTTAAAAGTTAGTTATGAGTGAGATTACAAAGCGATGTGTTTACAAAATAAGTCTTTTTTTGGAAAAGTTATTAAAAATACAATATTTATATATGGTAAGTTGTACTTACACAATGTAATGAATTAGTCAATTTTAATATTTAGTAATATAATACCATGTGGGCATTGATGGGGTTAAACAATTAGGGAAGTTTGGACTATTATTAGTATAAACACTGAAGATCTACTTTAATTATCCTATTAGATTTTTTGAAGATTTAAAGAAAGGACATAGTATTGAGAAATGAGCAATCACAAAAGAAAGATATTCAGAAGGCAATGTGGTAATTGATGATTCCTTTTATCCTGAGTGGGTGATAAAGCAAGAACCATTCAGATGACTTTCCCTCCTTAACACCAGGTTTAATGTGCATTCCATTCATGTGTGGTCTTTGTTAAAATCTGATTTTACAGGTATGGAGTAGAGAAAGATATTCTGCCTTTCTTCTAAGCTTCCAGGTGAAGTTCATACTGCTGATCAACAAACTTCTACCTTGAGTGAGGCAAGACTAAATTATTAAAGCTAAAAGTTTTCATGATTAGAAAATGGCAGGAAGATTAAGATAAAGCAAATAGGGGATAGACACACACACACACACACACACACACACTGCGTAATTGTTAGGTGAAGACTGGAGTGTGAGTAAGAGACATAGAGACTAAGTAAACTAAAATAACCAAAACAGTTTCAGCACCATAATGAAAGCACAAGTAAGTGGGACAGGAGCAGACTTCATGAATCAGCTGGGTCTTTTATTCAGCAGCAGAGTCAGGCATTGGAGGGGCCTCACTTTCTGGGTAGAAAATGGCCCTGGTTACAGAAGAGTCTGGATTTTTATAGGTTACACTGAGAGATGACTTAATCACTTTAACAGAATATGTCAGCTTAGGCACTCAAGAAACAAGTTGTGAGAATTTGAAACTTGTTTTTACTGGGCAAGGATGGAGGGTCCAAAGTTCAGGCTCAGTGCTTATCTTTTCCTCCAAGGTCTATCCCCACTGGGAAAGAATTTACTAGATAAGGGCCAATATTCGTCCTCTTTCCAGGAACTGCCACTTTAGGATTGATGTTTGTCTCCTTCCCAGGGATTGTCTTGTCACTGGGAGAAGAGTTATTGGAGAAGGATCAATGTTTTGCCTTCTTCCTCCCTCCCTCCTCCTGGGTCACTTTGTCTTGGGGGTTGTCATTTTCCATATCATTTAGACTATAGAACCAAAACAAAAAGAGAACATGATGGTGATAACTATAGTTGCCTACAATGATCAAGGGAGAAAACTCATGGATTCTTTGTCCATTATAGAATAATTTCTAAGCTAACTTCAACAATGTAGTCTATTTTAATATCTCTTAATTTTTGATTCAAGAAAATAAGTGCCCATTAACCTCCACAGTTGAAAAGGAACAGGTTAATTTTTGGAGATACATTGAAAGGAGAGAAAAGTTTTATGTGGCAAATAGTACTTATAAGAACCCAGAAACCACTCTGGACATGGGAACTCACATAAGAGAGTTTATTAAGCAAATACAGTGTCTCCCTGCAGGGTAAGAGAGAAAATGAGAGGAAAAGAGAGAAAAAGTGCACAAGAGAGAGAGTGAAATGTAGGAGAGAGCATGAAAGCAAGGAGGAGAGAGAGAGAATGGCAGGGGAGATATTCTTAAGCAGTAGAATTCTGCAGGCTAACAGGGACCAATAACAGAGTAGGATACTTGCAAGCAGACTGATGAACCAATAGCTAGCTAGGATGTTCACAGACTGACAAGAAGTTGGGAGGCGGGAAATGACTGCAGGTAAAGGGCAGGGGAGCAGCTTTATATTATAGTACTCACACTTTGACACTTTTCCATCTCTTCTCATTTTCTATAAAGCAGAATTCAAATCAAACTCCAGAATAAAAGGAAAAGATAGGATGAATAGAAGAAATCATTTAAACATTTATCCTTGAGGAGAAGGAAGAAAAAATTTTCTAAGCATGCCAAAAAATATCACTATAATGCATTGACTTGTGCAGTGGAATCATGGGATTCAACTAGTAGAAGCCCAGATGTGCATGACTGTGTAAGTGTTCCCCCACAGAATAAATACCCTTTATCTAACCTACAGACTTTCTTATCCTGGAGGAGCAACACTCTTCTGTGTGATTACTGAACTTTCTCCCTATTCCAAATATGTTTTCCACATGATTTGCTATTTGTTGACTTGATTCCCTATTTATAGGGTGAAGTTAAATGCAGGACGTGGAGGAAGAATTTTCCTGAAATTCATTAAACAGAAGTCATATTTGTCTCAGTTTTTGTTGCAAGTTTAATATTCCAGTTAAAGCTCTTTGGCATGAGAGAATGGAGTCAATTTTCAGAGCAAAGTAGGCATAGAAAATGAAGGGAAAATGTTGGAAATGGAATCTGTATTCTATATGACCATGTCACTCACTGGTTTTCCTGATCTCCAAGAGATAAAATCATCTAACATTCCACAAAATAGTAGGCATATAATCACTACCTCCTCTTTAGAGTCTATACCCAAGTTGGTAAGAATTCCCTTTGCAACGAAAAATACATGACAAATTTAGCCTCAAATAGCATTACTCAAAGTAAAATGCAAAACAAGGAAGAAATATATTTTCTAGCTATATTTGTTTTCTGATTTTTGTCATAACCACTACTCTGTAAGGTTCAATAAAGTTCATTTTTATGTCAAACAAACTTTATTGATTCAGTTCAGCTTCATGGGTTTACACTGAAGTATTGCTCACCCTAAAAGAATGCTAATCAAGTAATTCTATGACATCTATATAACCTTGTAGTAAAAGGCACACCAGTGTAAAGGTGAGTGAGTTACAGTCTATTTGATGCTTAATTTACTCTACAGCTGTCTCCAGCAATGAAATATAGGAGCCAGGAACTAAAGCCTCAGTGGTTTTTAAACATATTAGGAGTTATTTGGTGAAGAATGTAGATCTCTAGGGTAGCACTGGGAATGGTCTAGGTTATTTTAAAGTTTCTTTTATTCTTGTTTTTTTCATTTTTTCCCCCTTTTTCCCCCGGTATTTGGTCAACATTTGAATATACTTCTGAAAAAACTGTGCAGGATGTTGATGAAATTACACATATTTTATCTTTATTTGCTAAATTATGATATTGAGAAATAGTTTATCAAAGTTACTGTTTTTAAACTCACAAAATATTTATTAATATAAAAGAAGAGGAAAGGATGAAAATCAGAGGAGAGCCTATTTCTACATTTGCCACCTCTACTTAATGTTTATTCATTGTTCACATCCCCCAAGGGACAAGTACTTTGAGGATTTACTAAAATGCTGTGATAGATAGCATGTTTTTGAAGGAGGCTAATACTATCAGATTATTATAAAAAATGCTTCGATTATCTGCAGGACAAGTTCTAAAAATTTTATCACTGGCTTAAGTTTCTAACTTATTGTGATAGAACTGCCTTCATGAAAAAAGAACTATACAACCTATACCTTTAGACATAAATTTATTTTACAAATATTAGGGAAATAACACTTTATCTCTTTTACAATACAGGTGCTTAAACATTAGTCAATACAAAATCTAATATTTGTAATTTTCATGCATCAAAAAAATATATATATATATATTTCCTTTAAATGTAGTGTGTATGTGCATGTGGTTATTTTATTATGCAAAATTTAAAAGGAATAACTTTATGAACAATGGTTTAATCTAAAAACAATAGTACTTTTTCTTGTCTTAACTGTCAATTTAGAATCAGTATTTGTAATATTTATACATAGTTCCTCATCATATACATGGAAAAACACGGAAATTGTGAATGCTTTTGATAATATGAAGTCCATAACAGGAAGCAAAAATTTAATCATTAAATGTTAAAAACATGAGGGAATTTCAACTTTGAATAGATTTGTGATTTTACCTACATATTAAGCAACATAACTTTTTGTATATAGAGCATATGGAAATTGCTATAGCTTGTGATTCATCCTTCTGCAAGAAAATAATAAAATGTATTTAATATCAATTTTTAAGTAAATCTGGGAAATTTTTTAAGAAAACCTGGGAAAATTTTTTTAATTTAATTTTTAATTTATTTTTTAGTTTGTTTTAATTAGTTATACATGACAGTAGAATGCACTATGATACATCATACATAAATGGAGTATAATTTTTTATTTTTCTGGTTGTACATGATATAGAATTGCACCGGTCATGTAGTCATATATGTACCTAGAGTAATAATGTCTGATTCATTCTATATTCTTTCTACCCCATGCCTCCTCCCCTCCCTTTACTCCTCTCTACCTAATCTGAAGTAACTCTATTCTTCCCCCGACCCCTGCCCTTATTGTGAGTTAGCATCCACATATTAGAGAAAACATTCAGCCTTTGGTTTTTTGGGATTGACTTCTTTCACTTAGCATGATATTCTCTAGTTCCATCCATTTACCAGCAAATGCCATAATTTCATTCTTTTTTAAGAGCAAATGTTCTTTTTAAAAGAAGTTTAGGGGCCGGGAGTGTGGATCTTTACTGTCCACCAGAAAATTATCTATAAAGTGGAAAAGAAAGAAAAAAAAAAAAGAAATAAATAAACAAAAGTGTCTAACACAAGAAAAAGAGTTAATAGACAATTATGTAGCTTTTAAACATGGTGACTATGAAAATAAGATAACTCAGAAACACTGGAATGAATTGCTGAATTTAAGGAAGAATAAAAATCTTTCTGTTTTTTAATGTTATAATTAAAAATATATAACAGTTGCGTATCCCAGACTACAAGATTTAAAATTTATGATGATATATATAAACCATTTGGTGATGGATTGACAGTTTAAGTGACTTTCTTTCTACTTATGCTGTTTTTTTTTTATTGTATACAAATGGGATACATGTTGTTTCTCTATTTGTACATGGAGTCAAGGCATACCATTTGTGTAATCATACGTTTACATAGGGCAATGATGTTTGATTATTTTTTTCTTCCCCCCCACCCCTCCCACCCCTCTTTCCCCTCTATACAGTCCTTCTTTCCTTCATTCTTACCGCTCTCCTTATCCCTAACCCTAAACCTAATGCTAACCCCTCCCATCCCCCATTATATGTCCTCATCCGCTTCACAGCGAGATCATTCGTCCTTTAGTTTTTTGAGATTGGCTTATCTCACTTAGCATGATATTCTCCAATTTAATCCATTTGCCTGCAAATGCCATAATTTTATCATTCTTCATTGCAGAGTAATATTCCATTGTCTATATATGCCACAGTTTCTTTATCCATTCATCAACTGAAGGGCATCTAGGTTGGTTCCACAATCTGGCTATGGTGAATTGAGCAGCAATGAACATTGATGAGGCTATATCTCTGTAGTATGCTGATTTTAAGTCCTTTGGGTATAGGCCAAGGAGTGGGATAGCTGGGTCAAATGGTGTTTCCATTCCAAGCTTTCTGAGGAATCTCCACACTGCTTTCCAGAGTGGCTGCACTAATTTGCAACCCCACCAGCAATGTACGAGTGTTCCTTTTTCACCACATCCTCGCCAACACCTATTGTTGCTTGTGTTCTTCATAATCGCCATTCTAACTGGGGTGAGATGAAATCTTAGGGTATTTTTGATTTGCATTTCCCTTATTACTAGGGATGTTGACCATTTTCTCATATATCTGTTGATTTCTTGTACATCTTCTTCTGTGAAGTGTCTGTTCATTTTCTTAGCCCATTTGTTGATTGGATTATTTGTATTCTTCGTGTAGAGTTTTTTGAGTTCTTTATGGATTCTGGAAATTAGCGATCTATCTGAAGTATGGTTGGCAAAAATATTCTCCCACTCTGTAGGCTCTCTCTTCACATTACTGATAGTTTCCTTTGCTGAGAGAAAGCTTTTTAGTTTGAATCTATCCCAGTTGTTGATTCTTGCTTTTATTTCTTGTGCTATGGGAGTCCTGTTAAGGAAGTCTGATCCTAAGCCAACAAGTTGAAGATGTGGACCTACTTTTTCTTCTATAAGGTGCAGGGTCTCTGGTCTGATTCCGAGGTCCTTGATCCATTTTGAGTTGAGTTTTGTGTAGGGTGAGAGATAGGGGTTTAATTTCATTCTATTGCATATGGATTTCCAGTTTTCCCAGCACCATTTGTTGAAGAGGTTATCTTTTCTCCATTGCATATTTTTGGAACCTTTGTCTAGTATGAGAAAATTGTATTTATTTGGGTTTGTGTCCATGTCCTCTATTCTGTACCATTGATCTACCTGTCTATTTTGGTACCAATACCATGCCGTTTTGTTACTATTGCTTTGTAGTAGAGTTGAAGATCTGGTATTGCAATACCCCCTGCTTCGCTCTTGCTACTGAGGATTGCTTTAGCTATTCTAGGTTATTTATTCTTCCAGATGAATTTCATAATGGCTTGCTCTATTTCTGCAAGGTACTTCATTGGGATTTTAATTGGAATTGCATTGAATCTGTATAGCACTTTAGGTAGTATAGCCATTTTGACAATATTAATTCTGCCTATCCAGGAACATGGGAGATCTTTCCATCTTCTAAGGTTTTCTTTAATTTCTTTCTTTAGTGTTCTGTAGTTCTCATTGTAGAGGTCTTTCACCTCTTTTGTGAGATTGGTTCCCAAGTATTTTATTTTTTTCAATGCTATTGTGAATGGGGTAGTTTTCCTAATTTCTCTTTCTGAAGATTCATCACTTATGTATAAAAATGCATTAGATTTATGAGCATTGATCTTGTAACCTGCTACTTTATTGAATTCACTTATGAGTTCTAAAAGTTTTCTGGTGGAATTTCCAGGTTCCTCTACATATATAATCATGTCATCAGCGAACAGGGATAGTTTGAGTTCTTCTTTTCCAATTCGTATCCCTTTAATTTCTTTAGTTTGTCTAATTGCTCTGGCTAGAGTCTCAAGGACGATATTGAATAGAAGTGGTGAAAGAGGGCATCCCTGCCTTGTTCCAGTTTTTAGGGGGAACGCTTTCAGTTTTTCACCATTTAGAATGATATTGGCCATGGGCTTAGCGTAGATGGCCTTTATAATGTTAAGGAATGTTCCCACTACCCCAATTTTTTCTAGTGTTTTGAGCATGAAGGGATGCTGTATTTTATCCAATGCTTTTTCTGCATCTATTGAAATAATCATGTGATTTTTAACTTTAACTCTGTTGATATGGTGAATGACATTTATTGATTTCCGAATGTTGAACCAACCTTGCATCCCTGGGATAAAACCCACTTGATCGTGGTGCACTATCTTTTTAATATATATTTGTATGCGATTTGCTAAAACTTTGTTGAGAATTTTGTTCATTAAGGATATTGGTCTGAAATTTTTTTCCTCGATGTGTCTCTGTCTGGTTTAGGTATCAGGGTGATATTGACTTCATAGAACGAGTTTGGGAGGGTTCCCTCCTCTTCTATTTCATGGAATACTTTGAAGAGTATTGGAATGAGTGCTTCTTTAAAGGTTTTTCAGAATTTGGCTGAGAACCCATCTGGTCCCGGACCTTTCTTTGTTGGTAGGCTTTTGATGACCTCTTCTATTTCATTGCTTGAAATTGGTTTATTTAAGTTGTGTATGTCCTCCTCGATCAGTTTAGGTAATTCATGTGTCTAGAAATTTGTTGATGTCTTCGAGGTTTTCTGTTTTGTTGGAGTATAGATTTTCAAAATAGCTTCTAATTATGTTTTGTATTTCACTCGTGTCTGTTGTGATGTTTCCTTGTTCATTCCGAATTTTAGTAATTTGAGTTTTCTCCCTCTTTCTCTTTGTTAGTGTGGCTAAGGGTTTATCAATTTTGTTTATTTTTTCGAAGAACCAACTGTTTATTTTGTTAATTTTTCCAATTGTTTCTTTTGTTTCAATTTCATTGATTTCGGCTCTGATTTTAACTATTTCCTGTCTTCTACTACTTTTGGTATTGGTCTGCTCTTCTTTTTCTAGGGCTTTGAGCTGTAGTGTTAAGTCGTTTATTTGTTGATTTCTACTTCTTTTTTTGAATGTGCTCCATGAAATAATTCTTCCTCTAAGTACTGCTTTCATAGTGTCCCAGAGATTTTGATATGATGTGTCTTTGTTCTCGTTTACTTCTAAGAATTTTTTTATTTCCCCCCTGACGTCTTCTGTTATCCATTCATCATATAATAGTGTATTATTTAATCTCCAGGTATTGGAGAAGTTTCTGTTTTTTATTTTGTCATTTATTTCTAATTTCAATCCATTATGATCTGATAGAGTACAAGGTAGTATCTCTATCTTCTTTTATTTGCTAACAGTAGCTTTGTGGCATAAAATATGGTCTATTTTGGAGAAGGATCCATGTGCTGCTGAGAAGAAAGTGTATTCGTTCTTTGTTGGATGGTATATTCTATATATGTCAGTTAATTCTAAGTTGTTTATTGTGTTGTTGAGATCTATAGTTTCTTTATTCAATTTTTGTTTGGAAGATCTATCCAGTGGTGAGAGAGGTGTGTTAAAATCACCTAGAATTATTGTGTTGTGGTCTATTTGATTTCTGGAATTGAGAAGGACTTGTTTGACGTACATGGATGAGCCAATGTTCGGGGCATAGATATTTATGATTGTTATGTCTTGCTGATTTATGCTTCCCTTAAGCAGCATGTAATGTCCTTCTTTATCCCTTCTGACTAGTTTTGGTTTGAAGTCCACATTATCTGAAATGAGGATGGATACTCCAGCTTTTTTGCTGTGTCCGTGTGCATGGTATGTTTTTCCCCATCCTTTCACCTTTAGTCTATGGGTGTCTCTTTCTATGAGATGAGTCTCTTGCAGTCAGCATATTGTTGGATTTTTCTTTTTAATCCAATCTGCCAGTCTATGTCTTTTGATTGATGAGTTCAGGCCATTAACAGTCAGGGTTATTATTGTGATATGATTTGTATTCCCAGTCAATTGACTCATATTTGTTTTTGACATGATTTGGTTTCTCCTTTATTTGGCTATTCCTTTAGGCTAGTGCCTCCTGTTACTGATTTGCATCGTTGTTTTTCATCTCTTCCTCATGGAATATTGTGCTGAGAATGTTCTGTAATGCTGGCTTTCTTTTTGTAAATTCCTTTAGCTTTTGTTTATCATGGAAGGATCTTATTTCATTGTCAAATTTGAAGTTAAGTTTTGCTGGGTATAAGATTCTTGGTTGGCATCCACTTTCTTTCAGGGCTTGGAATATGTTGTTCCAGGCCCTTCTAGCTTTTAGGGTCTGGATTGAAAAATCTGCTGATATTCTTATTGGTTTCCCTCTGAATGTAATTTGATTCTTTTCTCTTGCGGTCTTTAAAATTCTGTCTTTATGTTGTATGTTAGGTATTTTCATAATAATGTGCCTTGGTGTGGGTCTGTTGTAATTTTGTATGTTTGGAGTCTTGTAAGCCTCTTGTACTTGGTTTTCCATTTCATTCTTCAGATTTGGGAAATTTTCTGATATTATTTCATTGAATAGATTGTTCATTCCTTTGGTTTGTTTCTCTAAGCCTTCCTCAATCCCAATAATTCTTAAATTTGACCTTTTCATGATATCCCATAATTCTTGTAGATTCTGTTCATGATTTCTTACCATCTTCTCTGTTTGGCCAACTTTGTTTTCAAGAGTAAATAATTTGTCTTCAATGTCTGAGGTTCTGTCTTCCAGGTGTTCTATCCTATTGCTTATGCTTTCTATGGAGTTTTTAACATGGTTTATTGTTTCCTTCATTTCAAGTATTTCAGTTTGTTTTTTTTTTTCAGTATCTCTAACTCTTTATTGAAATGATCTCTTGCTTCCCGTATTTGGTCTTTTAACTCTTGATTGGTGCGATCATTTAATGCCTGCATTTGCTCTTTCATCTCCTCCTTCAATGCCTGCATTTGCTCTTTCATCTCGTCCTTTGCTTCTCTCATTGTTTTAATTACGTACATTCTGAACTGCCTTTCTGACATTTCTTCTGCTGTGCTGTCATTGGGTTTTATTGATGTAGTATCTAGGTTTGTTTGGGACATTTTCTTCCCTTGTTTTCTCATATTGGTCAGCTGTCAGTGGGATCCTGAGATATTGCAGATTTCTGCTATTGGCTTATAGTGTCCCGGTATGTTTCCAGTGTATCACCTCCCAGCCTTCAGTAGCCTGATGTCTTGGAGGAATTTGATAATGCAGTGCATCCAAAGAAAACTGCCCCTATCCCCCTACTGGTTCCAGGGTTTGGAGCTGGCTCTGTGCGGAAAGGCTCTCACTGGGGGCCTGCACCGGGCAGCTGGCCTTGTGGAAGGAACCCACCGCCGGAGTGTGCAAGGCTACCTGGGGAAGACTCTGGCTGCCCTGCCCTGCTCTGATAAGCCACCCCTAACTGTGCCTGCAACCCAGGCTGAGCTTTACTCAGTGGGTAGACTCACCTGTGGCTCTATTTCAGTCTGAGTCTCTCAATGCCTCCCCTTCTTAACTCCTGGGTTCTGGAGCGACTGGGGGTGCAGTCACCTTCTAGGCCACCATCTTGGATCGCCCCGTGAAAAGAGCCTGTGGCCGGAGTGGGCAGAGCCGCCTGAAGAGGTCTCTGGCTACCCTGCCCTGATCCCAGAGGCTGCTTGCAGATCGAAGCTCTCCATTGGTTTGGGGACTTGTGGACTGGTTCTATGTAGAAAGTCTCTCACTGGGTGGTCTGGTCGAGAAGCTCGTCTTGAAAGGCACCTCCCACTGCAGGGGTCCAGGCTACTTGGGGAAGTCTCTGGCTGCCCTGTCCTGGTCCCTGAAGCTGCTTGCGTGCTGGAGTACGCTGCGCTGCGCTGGCTCCGGGACTTGGAGCTTGTTCTGGTCAGAAAGGCTCTCACTAGGGGGCCTGTTTTGAGAACATGGAGAAGCTGGCTGTGTGGGAGGGGCCCAGCGCTGGAGTGCACAGGGCTGCCTGTGGAAGACTCTAGCTGCCCTGCCCTGCTCCAATAAGCCACCTCTATCTGGGCCTGCCACCAGGGCCGAGCTTTATCCAGTGGGCAGACTCACCTGTGGCTCTATTTCCATCTGAGTCTCTCAATGCCTCGCCTTCTTAACTCCTGGGTTCTGGAGCGACTGGGGGTGCAGTCACCCTCTAGGCCTGCCATCTTGGATTCGCCCTGGAAAATTTTTAAGATGAAGAGAAAAGTGATATTTTAAATTTTGATTCCTTTATTGATAAACTAAAATCTAATTTTGGATATGTAATATGTAAAATGATCTGCCATCTCCTCTGCCTTCCTTCACTAATATTATTCTTTGAGGAAATCATCTCAAATTGTTTTCATAATGTATTTCCCTTTTAATATTAACAACAAAAATAATAACAAAACAGGTAAATTATTTGTTAATATTAGTTCACAAAAATTTTATTAGACTAATATCTTCATTGTCCTTTCCTATACACCATTGAATTTTGTACATTAGTAATTTTACTTCATAATTATTAAAATTGCCTTAATGAATCAGAGTTAATGTTTTGCTAAGATATTCTCTTTTTTCATTGCTTTTATTTCAAATAATCTTTAATTTTAAAATATGTTTCCATTTAAGATCAAGATTTTCCAATCTCATGGACACTATGTTTATATAAATACATTTTATTAATAATGGTTTGTTTGTGGTTTGGGGGATTGAACCCAGGATTTTGCACATGCTACACAAGTACTCTACTGAAGAGATATACCCCCAGAAAAATTAATAATGGTCTTTTTTTTAAAAATGGTCTTGGTCTTGATGTAGGAGTATATGTAAGAAAGGCTCTCACTAGGGGGCCTGTTTTGAGAACGTGGAGAAGCTGGCTGTGTGGGAGGGGCCCAGCGCTGGAGTGCACAGGGCTGCCTGTGGAAGACTCTAGCTGCCCTGCCCTGCTCCAATAAGCCACCTCTATCTGGGCCTGCCACCAGGGCCGAGCTTTACCCAGTGGGCAGACTCACCATGGCTCTATTTTGGGCCGAGTCTCTCAATGCCTCCCCTTCTTATCTCCTGGGTTCTGGAGCGACTGGGGATGGAGTCCCCCTCTAGTCTGCCATCTTGGATCACCCCCAAAATAACAGTTTCAATGTAATAAATAATAGTATAAAAATATTTACTCAGGACCACCACTTTTTCTTCTGATAAGTTTAGTAATTTGTGAACCTCTTACTTAAGTATGTTCTGATCTCTTCTCCCCTCCTCCACATTTAGTAGTAAAAATTGTATTTGTCAAATTTATTCTTTATTCTATCTACTGATTTAAATGTTAATCTTTTCTGTAAATAGCCTCACAGACTGACCAAAAATAATTTTTCACAAACTATCTAGTGTTGGGAGAAATCCTAGTACTTGGCTGGCAGCAGTGAACCTCTCAAGTGTGTAAGTAAAACTTGCAGAGAGGTCTCCCAACAATCTAGACAAGCCTTGGCCCACTCAAGTTGAATCATAAGTTAATCATCAATAACACTATCCAATTTCAAAATACCAAAGGAAAATACATTAAAAATGAGAGAATATGTGACCAAGTATTCTTAACATAGCTTGCTTCATTTTAATGTAGCTAAAGAAACCATAAAATATAATTAGTATATAATTAGGTATGCTAGAGCTGAGAAATAAAATAATTAAAATAATTTTTAGATGGTTCAATAGCAGAGTTGAGATGGCAGAAGAAAAATCAATTAAGTCATGCATAGTTCAATATAAATAATATAAAAAATAGCAAGGAAAAATGAAGAAATAATAGATGAAAGAGTCTCCAAGTTTCAAGAAAAAAACAGGCATAAGCATTCAAGAATTTCAACAAATCTTAATAAAATGCAAAGAGAACTAGACTATTCATTAAAATGCACATAGCTTTCAAAGAAAAATTGTAGCATTCTATGACCAGTTACTGTGCATTATATATTACATCAATAGAACAAAGAAAATTTTGTGATGTATGAAACTGTACTAGGGGAAATCTGCATTGTTTATGAAGTAGTTCAGTATAGCTTCAAAGACATTTTGATTGACTTGGCAAAATAATGGCTGCACTGTCCACAGTTGTTGCAGATAGAATCAGCTTAAAATGTCTCATTGAATTTATTTGGGTAATAGAATATTCATGCAAACCTCCACCTCCAGTACACATTTTATTTTTTCACTAATTCAAGAGGTTTTTCCACCTTACATAGGTATATTTCCTTTTTCGAATTTGGCTCACTGTTAAAATCTCTTTGTGTTACTTTTAACAGTTTACTTTTGCTATGTAACTGGTATAAAATCAACTATATACAGTTAAACTATACAATTTGATCATTTTAAAGTAACTATGTACACATGAAATCATCAACAGAATCAAGACATGAATAAAATTGGAAGTCATACAACACAAAAGTTATCTCATATCCCCTTGCAATCCAGATTACCACTGATTGTATCTCTCCTATCAAAGATAAGTTTGAATTTTTGTAAAAGAGTTCTTTTGCATTGATTCTTTCCTTGGCATAATTACTTTCTGAATCATTCATATTATTGCATATACCAATATTTTGATCATTTTGATTTCTGAGGAATATTCTGTTGTATGAATATACCATAATTCTAAGGGAAGATTTTTTTAGATTAATTTTAAAACATTTTACTACTTGTTAAATTGTTCCTATACAAGTATCCACAAATTGTTTCACTATAGGTATCAAAGCAATCAACACAAATTGTCAATATGAATGTTTGATTTAGGCAAGAAGTAATGTCAACTGACCCACCCTAAAATGTTTATATGGATTGATAGTGCCAATGATCTACTATTTGCTTATTAAGCAAAAATAAATTTTTCTTAGCGAACATTTGTTAGAGTACATATATTAGTTAATCAGTAGTTACATATACTCCTACATCAAGACCAAGACCATTTTTAAAAAAAAGACCATTATTAATTTTTCTGGGGGTATATCTCTTCAGTAGAGTACTTGTGTAGCATGTGCAAAATCCTGGGTTCAATCCCCCAAACCACAAACAAACCATTATTAATAAAATGTATTTATATAAACATAGTGTCCATGAGATTGGAAAATCTTGATCTTAAATGGAAACATATTTTAAAATTAAAGATTATTTGAAATAAAAGCAATGAAAAAAGAGAATATCTTAGCAAAACATTAACTCTGATTCATTAAGCCAATTTTAATAATTATGAAGTAAAATTACTAATGTACAAAATTCAATGGTGTATAGGAAAGGACAATGAAGATATTAGTTTAATAAAATTTTTGTGAACTAATATTAACAAATAATTTACCTGTTTTGTTATTATTTTTGTTGTTAATATTAAAAGGGAAATACATTATGAAAACAATTTGAGATGATTTCCTCAAAGAATAATATTAGTGAAGGAAGGCAGAGGAGATGGCAGATCATTTTACATATTACATATCCAAAATTAGATTTTAGTTTATCAATAAAGGAATCAAAATTTAAAATATCACTTTTCTCTTCATCTTAAAAATTTTCCAGGGCGATCCAAGATGGCGGCCTAGAGGGTGACTGCACCCCCAGTCGCTCCAGAACCCAGGAGTTAAGAAGGCGAGGCATTGAGAGACTCAGATGGAAATAGAGCCACAGGTGAGTCTGCCCACTGGATAAAGCTCGGCCCTGGTGGCAGGCCCAGATAGAGGTGGCTTATTGGAGCAGGGCAGGGCAGCTAGAGTCTTCCACAGGCAGCCCTGTGCACTCCAGCGCTGGGCCCCTCCCACACAGCCAGCTTCTCCACGTTCTCAAAACAGGCCCCCTAGTGAGAGCCTTTCTGACCAGAACAAGCTCCAAGTCCCGGAGCCAGCGCAGCGCAGCGTACTCCAGCACGCAAGCAGCTTCAGGGACCAGGACAGGGCAGCCAGAGACTTCCCCAAGTAGCCTGGACCCCTGCGGTGGGAGGTGCCTTTCAAGACTAGCTTCTCGACCAGACCACCCAGTGAGAGGCTTTCTACATAGAACCAGCCCACAAGTCCCCAAACCAACAGAGAGCTTCGATCTGCAAGCAGCCTCTGGGATCAGGGCAGGGTAGCCAGAGACCTCTTCAGGCGGCTCTGCCCACTCCAGCCACAGGCTCTTTTCACGGGGCGATCCAAGATGGTGGCCTAGAAGGTGACTGCACCCCCAGTCGCTCCAGAACCCAGGAGTTAAGAAGGGGAGGCATTGAGAGACTTGGACAAAAATAGAGTCACGGGGTGGTGTCCCACACTGGGCGAAACATGGCTTGGGCGGCAGGCACAGATATGGGTGGCTTATCAGAGCAGGGCAGGGCAGCTAGAGTCTTTCCCAGGTAGCCTTCCACACTCTGGCGGTGGGCTCCCCCCACACGGCCAGCTGCACGGTGCAAGCCCCCAGTGAGAGCCTTTCCGCACAGAGCCAGCTCCAAGCCCTGGAACCAGTAGGGGGCTAGGGGAAGCATTGTTCGGAAGCACTGCATTATCAAGTTCCTCCAAGACATCAGGCTACTGAAGGCTGGGAGGTGATACACTGGAAATCTACTGGGACACTATAAGCCAATAGAGGAAATCTGCAATATCTCAGATTCCCACTGACATCTGACCAATATGAGAAAACAAGGGAAGAAAATGTCCCAAACAAACCTAGATACTACATCAATAAAACCCAATGACAGCACAGCAGAAGAAATGTCAGAAAGGCAGTTCAGAATGTACGTAATTAAAACAATGAGAGAAGCAAAGGACGAGATGAAAGAGCAAATGCAGGCATTGAAGGAGGAGATGAAAGAGCAAATGCAGGCATTAAATGATCTCACCAATCAAGAGTTAAAAGACCAAATACGGGAAGCAAGAGATCATTTCAATAAAGAGTTAGAGATACTGAAAAAAAAAAAAAAACTGAAATACTTGAAATGAAGGAATCAATAAACCATGTTAAAAACTCCATAGAAAGCATAAGCAATAGGATAGAACACCTGGAAGACAGAACCTCAGACATTGAAGACAAATTATTTAATCTTGAAAACAAAGTTGGCCAAACAGAGAAGATGGTAAGAAATCATGAACAGAATCTACAAGAATTATGGGATATCATGAAAAGGCCAAATTTAAGAATTATTGGGATTGAGGAAGGCTTAGAGAAACAAACCAAAGGAATGAACAATCTATTCAATGAAATAATATCAGAAAATTTCCCAAATCTGAAGAATGAAATGGAAAACCAAATACAAGAGGCTTATAAGACTCCAAACATACAAAATTACAACAGACCCACACCAAGGCACATTATAATGAAAATACCTAACATACAACATAAAGACAGAATTTTAAAGACCGCAAGAGAAAAGAATCAAATTACATTCAGAGGGAAACCAATAAGAATATCAGCAGATTTTTCAATCCAGTCCCTAAAAGCTAGAAGGGCCTGGAACAACATATACCAAGCCCTGAAAGAAAATGGATGCCAACCAAGAATCTTATACCCAGCAAAACTTAACTTCAAATTTGACGATGAAATAAGATCCTTCCATGATAAACAAAAGCTAAAGGAATTTACAAAAAGAAAGCCAGCATTACAGAACATTCTCAGCACAATATTCCATGAGGAAGAGATGAAAAACAACGATGCAAATCAGTAACAGGAGGCACTAGCCTAAAGGAATAGCCAAATAAAGGAGAAACCAAATCATGTCAAAAACAAATATGAGTCAATTGACTGGGAATACAAATCATATCACAATAATAACCCTGACTGTTAATGGCCTGAACTCATCAATCAAAAGACATAGACTGGCAGATTGGATTAAAAAGAAAAATCCAACAATATGCTGACTGCAAGAGACTCATCTCATAGAAAGAGACACCCATAGACTAAAGGTGAAAGGATGGGGAAAAACATACCATGCACACGGACACAGCAAAAAAGCTGGAGTATCCATCCTCATTTCAGATAATGTGGGCTTCAAACCAAAACTAGTCAGAAGGGATAAAGAAGGACATTACATGCTGCTTAAGGGAAGCATAAATCAGCAAGACATAACAATCATAAATATCTATGCCCCGAACATTGGCACATCCACGTACATCAAACAAATCCTTCTCAATTCCAGAAATCAAATAGACCACAACACAAAATACTAGGCGATTTTAACACACCTCTCTCACCACTGGATAGATATTCCAAACAAAACTTGAATAAAGAAACCATAAATCTCAACAACACAATCAACAATTTAGACTTAACTGACATATATACAATATACCATCCAAAAAAGAAGGAATACACTTTCTTCTCAGCAGCACATTGACCCTTCTCCAAAATAGACCATATTTTATGCCACAAAGCTACTGTTAGCAAATAAAAGAAGATAGAGATACTACCTTGTACTCTATCAGATCATAATGGATTGAAATTAGAAATAAATGACAAAATAAAAAACAGAAACTTCTCCAATACCTGGAGATTAAATAATACACTATTATATGATGAATGGATAACAGAAGACGTCAGGGGGGAAATAAAAAAATTCTTAGAAGTAAACGAGAACAAAGACACATCATATCAAAATCTCTGGGACACTATGAAAGCAGTACTTAGAGGAAGATTTATTTCATGGAGCACATTCAAAAAAAGAAGTAGAAATCAACAAATAAACGACTTAACACTACAGCTCAAAGCCCTAGAAAAAGAAGAGCAGACCAATACCAAAAGTAGTAGAAGACAGGAAATAGTTAAAATCAGAGCCAAAATCAATGAAATTGAAACAAAAGAAACAATTGGAAAAATTAACAAAATAAACAGTTGGTTCTTCGAAAAAATAAACAAAATTGATAAACCCTTAGCCACACTAACAAAGAGAAAGAGGGAGAAAACTCAAATTACTAAAATTCGGAATGAACAAGGAAACATCACAACAGACACGAGTGAAATACAAAACATAATTAGAAGCTATTTTGAAAATCTATACTCCAACAAAACAGAAAACCTCGAAGACATCAACAAATTTCTAGAGACACATGAATTACCTAAACTGATCGAGGAGGACATACACAACTTAAATAAACCAATTTCAAGCAATGAAATAGAAGAGGTCATCAAAAGCCTACCAACAAAGAAAGGTCCGGGACCAGATGGGTTCTCAGCCAAATTCTACAAAACCTTTAAAGAAGCACTCATTCCAATACTCCTCAAAGTATTCCATGAAATAGAAGAGGAGGGAACCCTCCCAAACTCGTTCTATGAAGTCAATATCACCCTGATACCTAAACCAGACAGAGACACATCGAGGAAAAAAATTTCAGACCAATATCCTTAATGAACAAAATTCTCAACAAAGTTTTAGCAAATTGCATACAAATATATATTAAAAAGATAGTGCACCACGATCAAGTGGGTTTTATCCCAGGGATGCAAGGTTGGTTCAACATTCGGAAATCAATAAATGTCATTCACCATATCAACAGAGTTAAAGTTAAAAATCACATGATTATTTCAATAGATGCAGAAAAAGCATTGGATAAAATACAGCATCCCTTCATGCTCAAAACACTAGAAAAAATTGGGGTAGTGGGAACATTCCTTAACATTATAAAGGCCATCTACGCTAAGCCCATGGCCAATATCGTTCTAAATGGTGAAAAACTGAAAGCGTTCCCCCTAAAAACTGGAACAAGGCAGGGATGCCCTCTTTCACCACTTCTATTCAATATCGTCCTTGAGACTCTAGCCAGAGCAATTAGACAAACTAAAGAAATTAAAGGGATACGAATTGGAAAAGAAGAACTCAAACTATCCCTGTTCGCTGATGACATGATTATATATGTAGAGGAACCTGGAAATTCCACCAGAAAACTTTTAGAACTCATAAGTGAATTCAATAAAGTAGCAGGTTACAAGATCAATGCTCATAAATCTAATGCATTTTTATACATAAGTGATGAATCTTCAGAAAGAGAAATTAGGAAAACTACCCCATTCACAATAGCATCGAAAAAAATAAAATACTTGGGAACCAATCTCACAAAAGAGGTGAAAGACCTCTACAATGAGAACTACAGAACACTAAAGAAAGAAATTAAAGAAAACCTTAGAAGATGGAAAGATCTCCCATGTTCCTGGATAGGCAGAATTAATATTGTCAAAATGGCTATACTACCTAAAGTGCTATACAGATTCAATGCAATTCCAATTAAAATACCAATGAAGTACCTTGCAGAAATAGAGCAAGCCATTATGAAATTCATCTGGAAGAATAAATAACCTAGAATAGCTAAAGCAATCCTCAGTAGCAAGAGCGAAGCAGGGGGTATTGCAATACCAGATCTTCAACTCTACTACAAAGCAATAGTAACAAAACGGCATGGTATTGGTACCAAAATAGACAGGTAGATCAATGGTACAGAATAGAGGACATGGACACAAACCCAAATAAATACAATTTTCTCATACTAGACAAAGGGTTCCAAAAATATGCAATGGAGAAAAGATAACCTCTTCAACAAATGGTGCTGGGAAAACTGGAAAACCATATGCAATAGAATGAAATTAAACCCCTATCTCTCACCCTACACAAAACTCAACTCAAAATGGATCAAGGACCTCGGAATCAGACCAGAGACCCTGCACCTTATAGAAGGAAAAGTAGGTCCACATCTTCAACTTGTTGGCTTAGGATCAGACTTCCTTAACAGGACTCCCATAGCACAAGAAATAAAAGCAAGAATCAACAACTGGGATAGATTCAAACTAAAAAGCTTTCTCTCAGCAAAGGAAACTATCAGTAATGTGAAGAGAGAGCCTACAGAGTGGGAGAATATTTTTGCCAACCATACTTCAGATAGATCGCTAATTTCCAGAATCCATAAAGAACTCAAAAAACTCTACACGAAGAATACAAATAATCCAATCAACAAATGGGCTAAGGAAAATGAACAGACACTTCACAGAAGAAGATGTACAAGAAATCAACAGATATATGAGAAAATGGTCAACATCCCTAGTAATAAGGGAAATGCAAATCAAAAATACCCTAAGATTTCATCTCACCCCAGTTAGAATGGCGATTATGAAGAACACAATCAACAATAGGTGTTGGCGAGGATGTGGTGAAAAAGGAACACTCGTACATTGCTGGTGGGGTTGCAAATTAGTGCAGCCACTCTGGAAAGCAGTGTGGAGATTCCTCAGAAAGCTTGGAATGGAAACACCATTTGACCCAGCTATCCCACTCCTTGGCCTATACCCAAAGGACTTAAAATCAGCATACTACAGAGATATAGCCTCATCAATGTTCATTGCTGCTCAATTCACCATAGCCAGATTGTGGAACCAACCTAGATGCCCTTCAGTTGATGAATGGATAAAGAAACTGTGGCATATATAGACAATGGAATATTACTCTGCAATGAAGAATGATAAAATTATGGCATTTGCAGGCAAATGGATGAAATTGGAGAATATCATGCTAAGTGAGATAAGCCAATCTCAAAAAACTAAAGGACGAATGATCTCGCTGTGAAGCGGATGAGGACATATAATGGGGGGTGGGAGGGGTTAGCATTAGGTTTAGGGTTAGGTTTAGTGTTAGGGTTAAGGAATGTGGCAAGAATGAAGGAAAGAAGGACTGTATAGAGGGAAAAGAGGGGTGGGAGTGGTGGGGGAAGACAAACAAAAATAGTGAATCAAACATCATTGCCCTATGTAAACGTATGATTACACAAATGGTATTCCTTGACTCCATGTACAAATAGAGAAAGAACATGTACCTCATTTGTATATAATAATAATAAAAATTAAAAAAAGAAAAATGTACAAATGGAATTTAAAAAAAAGAAACTGTTATTTTGAAAAATGTACACAATTTTATATGCATTTTATTATAGAGATTGTCTGATCTCATTCTACCATTACTAGAGATAGAAATATTGTATATATATATATATATATTTCAATTTGCTGTTTGTTCTAAGTGTTTTGCCACATATAGACACACATGCATATACACACACAAACATATACACAAATTATAACTATGTGAGTTAATGAATGTGTTAACCGTAGATTGTGGTAAACATGTCACAGTGTATACTTAAATGAAATCAACATGTTCTATACCTTAAAGCTGTATAAGTTCCCTTGTAAATTACAACTTGAAAAAGAAGAAATATTCTTTTAATTCGCTCTTAATATTTAAAATGTCATGAAAATTGCCAAAATGGTATTTGTTCCTTTTAAAACTGATAACCATCCAACCATTTCTAACTTCTTTTTTCTATAATGTTTAAAATATTCTGTAGCTGCTATCTACGAAGAAGGAAGTACAATACTCTTTGGAAGAATTAATTCACAAAACATAAAATATTGAGGGTATTCCATGGAAATATGAATGATAACTCAAAATTTAGAGCTAACTTTGTGATACAACTTTATTGTTGCTTGTTTAATGGAGTCTACTTCAAATCACTTGTGCAGGATTATGATTTGTTGAGCGTTCACTGATATGCATATCAGGACTTAGATTAATATGTTAATAAGTAGGCTGATAATTCATGTAATCTGAACTTCTGGTAGTCAGAGACTTTATTTATCAGGTGTTAATGGGATGAATCATGTCCCTCAAAAATTCAAACGTTAAAACATAATGCCTCAGAATGTGATTGTATTTGGAGACAGTGTCTTAAAGGTTGACTGAGTTAAAATGAGGCCATTAGATAGGGCCATAATTCAACCAGAATTGTGTGTTTCTTAAAAGAAATGTGGACACACACAGACACACCAGAGATGTGTGAGCACAAAATGATCATGTAAGACTCTTTGGAAGGCCATTAGATATAAACCTATGGAAGAGGCCTCTTCTGATCTTGAATTCAAGCACCCAGAAATGTGAGAAAATACATTTCTATTGTTTAAGTCCCTCAGTCTGTGGTTTTTTGTTATGGCAGCCTTAGAAAAGTAATATACTTGGTTTTAAAATAAAATGATGATAGAAATATTGGCAGAACTTTTAAATTATAGATAAAACACTAAATATATGAATGTGACATATAATAATATCTTTTGTAATGTTGTATTTTAACTTAATTTTTATTTGGTATATGTAATTGATTTTTGACATGTGACTTTTCTGTCCAACTGTATAGAAGTTTTGCTTGTATTTGGCAAAGATCACATTAACATTTGCCTCAGCTTAATTAAACTTTGGACAGGAGTCTTCCATAATGTAGGACCATGACCTCCCTTTTTTTATAGCATTTACTTTAGAAAACTTGCAAGTATAATTTATTTCTCTCACTGTTTGATATTTAAAACGGTTTTCCTAACTCTTTTCAGTTTTACAACTGAGAAATGCGTTCTCAAGAACCTGGAAACCATTCCTTTGGAAATATATTCACCAACAAAGAGACCACAACTAATTCTCAGACTTTTGAGAAAAAAAGGAGCCTAACTTTCATAATCACCCATTGGCAAACACACAAGTCTGTTCACATTGGCCAACCTTCCCCGAATGTCTTCAATACATTTCTGCTAGTTCACCCAAATGATTGAAAATTCTTCTAAATTAAACCATAGTCCTCTATTATAGTAGCCTTGAGTAAAATCCTTCATGCTTGTTGAACTTTCCTGGTACAAGTTATCACTGATAGGATAAAAAGTCAATCAGGAGAATTTATTAGGGTTTATTTTTGTTCATTTATTTGTGTTTTTCCTAGGAATATGTAAGTATATTTGATTACACAATGTGAATAGAAACATTTAAAAGACATTTCTACCATATACAATATTTTTACCCTATCCTATATAAGATAATTAGCATTGCTTAGATTATAAAATATTGAAATACAGAAGAGATGATGAATATAATGGAAAGTATTTTTTCTAAGCTGTTGGGATTGTGCTGTCTTCCCAGAAGATTAAAAAGTAATGCTTTCATGAAAAATATTTAAAAGAAAATATTTCCACTGGATTAAAACTTCATTAGCAGAATCCTAGATCTGAAGACTTGCTCCAGCGGTTCCAATTCACCAGGTTGAGCCGCTCACCCCAAATACAAAACAGAAAAAGTAATAATGAAAAGCAGGAAAGTAGACTTTAATGGATATGACCTCATTGGGAAGGCAAATTGAGATCCAGCATCTCCGTCCTGTTTTGGGGATGCTGACATTAACTTTAGCTTGGAATAGAGGAAGAATTAGGGCAGGACAAAAATGTACACATAATTAAGCATTCTTGGTCAAATTGTGATCTGGATAATCATTCTCTCAGTGCTGGTTTTGCACCTTATCTCTGGAGAAATTCTTATCACTTAAGGGGAAAATTTTCCCCTTTCTGCTCAGGATGTTTGTCAATCAGACCTGTGATCATGGACGTAGCAATGACTGGAGTTTTCTATGCACCACTTCAGGGGTCTGAAATAGAATGGAATAGTTATTAAGAAGATCTTTTTTTCATAATTCTGTATGCTAGCATTGTGCATGGCACAGGAGGCTTTGTAATTATCAGACAGAAAATGCAGTATTAACAGGGAGAGCTTCCAATGTAGTGAAGGCCAGACGCATTGTCAAATGCAAAATCATGAACATGAAAGGTGCAAGAATGAAGGTGCAAGTGACATTAAAAGTGTGTCAAAATTTCATTAAGAATTCCAAGATAAAAAACTAAATAAATGGCATTGCCTCAAGTGTACAGAAAGGATAAATTCCCAAAGTCTGAAATAACTTAAGGAATATATATTAACATAAAATATCCCAGTACTATTTATTCTTAATGATTAAATAAGGTTAATCAAGGTTAATATTCTTAACTGTATTTTTTCAAGTTTTAATAAGAAGGAATTACATTTATAAATGTGAATTGATGTAAAAATTCTAGAATTATTAGGTTTCATTCTTTTATTTAAAAGAATAATTTGTTAACACTAGAAAAATAAATCTAACTATCACTGCACAAAATACACAAAAACGCAATTGTCTTTCTCTGACAGCAGTAAACTTATGCAAGCACTTAAATATTTATTAAGTACTATTGACTATTATAATTCATGTGTAAAACACCCTTCATTTTCACACATTTATGTTGTTTATAACTACAGTTTATAACTGGTAAAAATAACACCCAAAATATGTTGTATATATAAGTTAAATTATTTATCTGATAAAAAATGAAATTCAATATTTTTATCACTGTTTTACCAACACTAGTAATTTTTCTCTCTCTCTCTCTCACCAGAGTAGAAAGAAGTTATCCAGGAGAGCTTTGTCATTTTCCCAAAATGTAAGAGAGATTTCATTGTAATAGGGTATTGGCAAATGCTATATTAACATAGTGAGTCCAGGGTACAGATTGTAGGTAATATATCCCAGTATATAAAACTGGAGTATTTGTTAGAAATAAGAAATGGACACAGATTCCACCATTCCCATATGCCTGTCTCATTGCAATGAGACTTTCTTTTTTGCTCTCATGGACTTAGAATGTGTACTTACACCTTGGAGAATGAGTGAATATCTTGTCACTTGTGCAGAACAGCAAAATGCAATAGAAACTATTCATTATGGAAATTTTTGATACTAGTTCTGCAGAAGAATTGAGTTCTCCACTTCACTCCCTAGGCAAATTGTTCTGAGGCTGTCATGTACAGCAACCTGGTTCATTCTATTTGAATATTAAAGATCACATAAAGCGGAGTTATAAACCTTGATTTCTACAACTGCCATCTGATATCCACTAGATCATCAGAACAAATATTAAACATCTAAGCCCATCTTGGAACTCCAGTCATAGCACAGTCAAGAGATGACAAGGGCATTACAGATGGCCCCTGGCAAAAGTTAGAAGAGAAAAGCAGTCTAAGTCCATTCCAAATTACTGGCATATAGGATTATGAACAAAAAATAATATGCAAAAAATAAATTGGTTGTTTAAAGCTGAGGGTTTTGTGGTAATTTATTATGCAAGGAAGGATAAATGGTAAATTGCCAAGACACATACGTTGTGAAATAAAATTAAATCTCTCCAGGGACAATGACATAGTTCTTTTGAATAATAACTAATAATAAAATAGTAAATAATATTTATCATTATGAATTGTGTTATTTCACATTTATTACTTCCAACAATGGTTAAAGTAACAAATTAGTACTTTTTCATCTCTACTTTATGGATACTAAGAAGGATATTTAAAATTTTGCCCAAATTTCCACAATAATGATATACAAAAGAATTCAAACTCAGATATAGCTTTTAAGGTAATTTTCTTAGCTATTATAAAACATTGTGTCTTTGTCCTCTTTATTGTGTCATAAATTCCAAATATATCACCTATGACAAAGAGGGAAAATACTGAAATAGAATGAGATTGCACATTGAAGTGAGACACAAAAAGAAAATGTTATTTTATTTATTTATTTATTTATTTAGGTACCAGGATTGAACTCAGGGGCATTCAACCACTGAGTCACATCCCCAACCCTATTTTGCATTTTATTTAGTGACAGAGTCTCACTGAGTTGCTTAGTGCCTCTCTTTTGCTGAGACTGGCTTTCGACTGGTGATCCTCCTAATTCAGCCTCCTGGGCTGCTAGAATTACAGGTGTGCACCACAGTGCCTGGCTAGAAAATGGAATTTAACCAGAAATTTTTGTAATTTTTATCCTCTCTCTGCTCAGAGATTTAGAATTACTTCCCCAACAAAATTTCAATAGCTACCCCTGTACTAAAAATGTATTATTTTATGATTTACAGATTATTTATCACTATATAAAGATTAAGTGTCCAAATTCAACTAGTCAGAAAATAGAGATGGCAATAATTGGTACTTACTCAGATATAAAACATTTATAGATTGTTGATATACAAATTTATAATTTTATTAAATAGTATTTTAAATTCACCTTTGAATTATTCTTTCTTAATGCTTGAAAATAGCACACACTCATGGATAAAAGCTTTCTTTCTCTCCCTCTCTCTCTCTCTGTTCATCTATATCTTGTCTCCCATTGTCCCTCTCTCTACATATACATATACTTATTTTGTATTTAAACAGATATATTTTACATATATACCTGTATATATATTCATGCATAATTATACAATATTTTTTCTCAGCTTATGTTTTTTTCTTTCATCTTCTTAAGAGTCAGCTTTGAAGATCAGATTTTATTAATTTTGATAAAGTCCAATTTATCATATTTTAATTGATTGGTCTTTTGATGTAATATATAATTGAACTTGTTTTACAAAAATCAGATTTGTTTCTGTTTACTTTTGAAAGAAGTTTTAAGCCAATAATATATATTGAGTTATTTCATTTCATGAAACTGAAAATAGATTTGGTAGAGATAAAATATATATTTGTATATATGTGTGTTTACACACACACACACACACACACACACACACACATACACCTCTATTTGGGTTTTGTATTTCTCTGCACTTTCTAGATTTTACCATACTTACAGAGTACATATATAAAACGATTTATAAAATGTTTTCCCAGTGTTATTTTAGATGTATTTACCTTTATTTCACTTTCTAATTGATTATTGCTTGGTAGAAAATGAAATTCAATTTTGTATTGATAGAATATTGAATTTTATATTGACTTTTTATTCTAGAAACTTTCTGTTCATTTTTTTTGAGAATCTTAGGATTTTTAATATATACAAGCAGAATATCAGGGAATAGACATTATTATATTTGTTTTAAATATTTATGATACTGTCGAAGGCTCTTCTTCCATTTCCAAGGATCTTAATACATTATTAAATAGAATAAGCATTCTTATTTATTTCCCAATCTTACTGCGAACGTGCTCAGTCTTTCAATATTACATATGAAATTAGCATAAAGTTTTCTGATGTACTTAATAAGCTTGAGGACATACTCTTTTATTCCTAGTTCAGTAAATATTCTTATTGTGGATAGATGCTGAATGTGGTCAATTTTTTTTTTCAGAGTGAGGTGGTTGCTTTCAGTTAATGTGTTTATATCATGAATTATGTTGCTATTTTTGAATATTGAATAAAACTTGCATTCACAATAGAAGACATACTTGGTTTGATTTCTTACCTATTTTACATTTAGTAGATTTGAATTTTTGCTGTTTTTGTCTGTTTATTTACTTAGATTTGGGGAATTGAACCCACCCTCTACCACTGAGGAACACCTCCAACCTTCACTTGATTATCTAATGAAAAGTTTTCTCATGCTTTAACAAAAAATATTGGTTTAAACCTGTCTGTTCTTTTAACTTCTTTGCACACTGTCTTTTTGAATGATTTGGAAAGTGTTTCCTCCCTATCATTTTCTGGAAAATTTTATGTAGGATTTGGTACTGTCCATATCAATGTTTGGTAGAATACACAACTAAAACCATCTTATTTTTAAAAATGTAAGTTTTTAAGTTTGAATTATTCATTATATGTAATATTATTGCACAAAGACATGATTTTTTATTCTCAAATATGTTTTCTGATATAACAGGAAAATTTATTGTTTCAGAATTTTCCAATGTAAAATTTAGAATGTTTATTTATGTGTTAAAGTAAACCTTGAGAAACTTATTTATTTAAACTTGAAACTATTATCTTCAAGTTTTTATATATTTTTTATTTTAGTATTCTTTAATATTTCAGGAATGTACAAGCCAATCTGTTTAAACTGATATTTTCTTCCTTAATAGCCTATAACAAATTATCACAATAAATATTATTTTTTAATATTAATACTGGCAAAGAAAATGATATCAATATGGAAACAATGTTTAATACACTGTAGGCCTTATATATATTATTTTAAATAAACTATCAACTTGTTATTCCTAATTTTCCTTTATCTTAGCCTATAAAGTCTTCTTATGGTCCATTGTAAGAGATTTGGGGAGTGACCAAAATAGTTATTGCAAATACTTGGGTAAAATGAGTGAGTGGAAACTTGTATATAGAATAAAATATCTCATTCTGTTGCATCAACACCATTCCATATTCTGTCTTTATGAGTTGGACCTCTTTAAATAGTGATTCTATATAGAACCATGCAATATTTGTTTTTCTGTAACTGGCTTATTTCACTTAGCATAATATTCATCAAGTTCAGTCATTCTGTCTCATATGGTAGGATTTCTATCATTTTTAGGATCAAATGGTATTCCCTCATAAGCATATAAGGGAATCTTTTAAACCCATTTGTCCATCAACTGACATTTAGTCGATTCCTATATTAATGCTGCAATTGACATAGAAGCGCAGGTACCTCCTTGTGATCTTGTTTTTTAAATATGTTGGATATATACTCTGAGGTGGGAGTGCTGGATCATATGGTATTTGTTTTTTACTTTCATCCTAATTTACACAGTGACCTTATCATTTTAAATTTTCATTAACAGAGCATTAAAAAACTTGCTATATTTTGATTTTTGGTAATAACTATTATGATCTGTATGATAACGTATTGCATTGTTGCTTTGATTTGCACTTCCCTGATGACTAATGTGGAAAAATTTTTAAGATGTTTGTTGGGCATTTGTATGTCTTCCTCAGAAATATATTTGAGTCCTTCACTCATTTTCCATCACATATATATTTTCAAATATTTTCTTCCATCATGTAGATTACATTTTTACTGTGTTTGTTGCTGTTGCTTTTTATCTATAAAAAGATGCTTTTGTGGAGCCTCGTGGGTTTTTTTTAGCCCCACTTATTTAATTTTACTTTTTTGTTTGGCCTTTTGGTGTCAGGTCCAAGAAATCTTTGTTGATATTAACCTCCCAAGTTACTGAAACAGTAAAACAGGGAAATAATAGTTGTTTTAAAGTTATTTTTACAATATAATCATAGATATTATTAATTTTATTACCATTTCTCTCTCCTCTTGTTCTCTCTCTTTCTCTCTTTCTCAGTGGAGATGAATAAATTGATAGAAAACATTGGATATCCAGAGACATTTTTAGCTATAGTGATATAGACATATATGTCCATAGATTATTATTTTATGATCTAAAATATACTCAATTGAAGTTTCTATAGTCCAATTTGAAAAATCAAAGTTCACAAGTATTGCTCTGGTATTTCAAGTGAAAGGTTTTACCACAGGAACAAAAGTAGATCACAAAGAGACACCTGCGCTTCTGTGTCAATTGCAGCATTAAGATAGGAGTCAACTAAATGTCCATTGATGGACAAATGGATTTAAAAAATTCCCAGCTATCCCACTCCTTGGCCTATACCCAAAGGACTCAAAATTAGCATACTACAGTGATGCAACCATATCAAGGTTTATAGCAGCTCAATTCACAATAGCTGTATTGTGGAACCAACCTAGATGCTCTTCAATAGATGAATGCATAAAGAAACTGTGGTATATCTACGCAATGGAATATTATTCAGCCATAAAGAATAAAATGATGGCATTTGCAGGTAAATGGATGCAGTTGTAGAATATTATACTAAGTGAGTCAATCCCAAAAACCAATGTCAATATAAGTCAATCCCAAAAAACCAAAGGCTGAATGATTTCTCTGATAAGTGGATGATGATACATAATGGGAGGTGGGAGGGAGGCAAGAATGGAGGAAGGATGGATTGTGTAGAGGAAAAAGAGGGGTGAAGAGGGGGTGGGGGGAAGGAAAAAGAACAGAATGAGACAAACATCACTACCCTATGTACATGATGATTATGCAAATGGTGCAACTCTACTCTGTACAACCAGAGAAACAACAGTTGTACCCCATTTGTGTACAATGAATAAAAAAATTATATGCTTATGAAGGAATACCATTTGGTTCTAAAAATGATAGAAATCCTACCATATGAGACAGAATGGTTGAACTTGATGAACAGATGAATATTATATTAAGTATTTTCTGTAGTCCGTAGAATACAGTTCGCGACCACATATAACTGTCACTTTCAAAAACTTAGTCACTTTTTATGAAAGACATTTTGACATTTTTGGATATATATTGCCAAAACACATAATACAATCCAATACTTAAATGTTGTCTTATAAAACTACGAGTTAAATCATGACAAAAAAGCTTGGAAGGACTTAATTTCATTAGATATCTTTGTTGGAACTTTCTCTTTTTTACTTCCAGGAAACTACTTCTATGATTGACTTCTCATGACAATTTTAATGTAGCACTCACCAGAATATTTTGCATTATTTATAATTTCTATTTAAATCCTAATATGATGTTTCTTATAAACAGAAACCATATCCACTAAGTCAATACTTTATCTACAAAAATTAAGAAAAAACTTTAATTAAAAGTTGAATACTCCCAGATCACAGTATAACCAGATATCTTTGGCAACCTGTAGAGGAAAACTGATACTAATTTAGGAAAACAATTTCAGCAAAAGATGTACTGAAAATTTTTGAAAATATACTAAGAAAGAATGAGGCATATGCTCAGTTTCAAACAGAAATAGGGAAGGAATGATTATTGATAAAGTATGTAGACTGCTTTATCTTTCTTCTGCCAGGACTCCTTGTGAGTCAAGGTCCAACTGTGGTAAAAGCAAAGCTGCATTTAAATTCCTAAGTACTGTTGATAAAATCATTGTTTGTAAAAAAAAAATTGTATAAAACAAAGTCTTCTATCATGAGCATGGAAAGAAAATTCATCATAAAATATAAGCTGCTGGATTTGACTTACTTTATCAGAAAACTTTTCAATGTGTTGAGCCAGATAATCAGAGCTAATAGCAGAACACAGTTACAGCTTCACCACGGGTCTGCCCTACTGCCCTTGGGTGACTCTAATGCAATTAGAGTCTCTAAAGTGTGTGTGTGGGTGTGTCTTCCTGTGATTCACTCTCTGTGGTTCACTCTTTCATATACACCACTATATAATTATATATATTACATCAAATTAGATATTTGATGTAATATATATCAAATTATAATAATAATCAAATAAAAAAAATATATATTTAAATTCCTTACTTTAATTCTGCTTTTGGAAAGATTTTATGATTGTTTTATTTGAAGGACACTATTATTTCTTATTTTGAAGATAATAAACATGAAGTTTAGATAAGTAGTGTAGTTCCTCAATATCATATATCTCTTAATTGTTGAAGAAAGCATTTGGATATACATATCTATGTATATAGAGATATATATCACAATTTCTTTTAAATAAAAAGAAATTTCCATGGGATAAGAAAAAAGTAACAGGAAATGTGTGCAGTCTTACAAACAAAAGTTTACAAAACTGTTTATAGAAGTCTAATAGAAATGTATAAAATAAGTTATACAACTTGAAAATTTTTTAATTTGATATATCTATAGGTAGGTTTTGTGAAAAAACTTCCATCTCTTTCCAAGATTATGGTTTTTTATAGAAAGATTAATGCTTGCCTTTTTTTAATCCAACATATATTTATGTGACACTGTCATTGAAAGTGTTTAGTAATTTAATTTGAAAATAATATTGAACAAATTTAAAAGAATGGCTATTTGAAATTAGAAAGGCAGCAGATATTGGTTCCATCTTATAATTCCATGTCTCTAATTATTGTTTTTCATTACAATATCACTATACATAAAACAATTTTTTATCTATAAATAATGATTTTATATTTTAATTAAATCATGAATATTAGCAAAAAATTCAACCTATACCAACAATATATTTTCTCCAATTTTTAAAATCTTCAAGAGAGTATAGTGAATCCCAGAAGTGAATTTTGACCTTATTAAATTGTGTTGCTTTTATGTTTTTTAAATAAAGTTTGCAAAGTTGATAAATGTGAGGTATGTAGAAAGTTGGATTCCATGGTAAAACTAGGGTAAAAGCTCAAAGATTTTGTATTTTTTTTTTATTGTAAACAAATGGGATACATGTTGTTTCTGTGTTTCTACATGGAGTGAACGCATACCATTTGTGTAATCATATATTTATGTAGGGTAATGGTGTTTGGTTCATTCTGTTATTTTTCTCTTCCCCAAGCCCTTCCCACCCCTCTTTTCCCTCTATACAATCAGTCCCTCCTTCCTCCATTCTTGCTCCCTCCAACCCCCATTATGTGTCATCATCCATTATCAGCGAGACCATTCATCCTTTGGTTTTTGGAGATTGGCTTATCTCACATAGCATGATATTCTCCAATTTCATCCATTTGCCTGCAAATGCCATAATTTTATTATTCTTTATGGCTGAGTAATATACCATTATATATATATAATGGTATATATATTTATCTCACAGTTTCTTTATCCATTCATCAATTGAAGGACATCTAGGTTGGTTCCACAATCTGGCTATTGTGAATTGAGCAGCTACGAACATTGATGTGGCTGTATCTCTGTATGCTGATTTTAAGTCCTTTGGGTATAGGCCAAGGAGTGGGATAGCTGGGTCAAATGGTGGTTCCATTCCAAGCTTTCTCAGGAATCTCCACACTGCTTTCCAGAGTAGCTGCACTAATTTGTAACCTTACCAACAATATATGAGTGTACCTTTTTCCCCACATCCTCACCAACACCTATTGTTGCTTGTATTCTTGATAATTGCCATTCTAATTGGGATGAGATGGAATCTTAGGGTAGTTTTGATTTGCATTTCTCTTATTACTAAAGATGTTGAACACTTTTTCATATATCTGTTGATTGCTTGTACATCTTCTTCTGTGAAGTGTCTGTTCATATCCTTAGCCCATTTGTTGATTGAATTATTTGTATTCTTGGTGTAGAGTTTTTTGAGTTCTTTATATATTCTGGAAATTAGTGCTTTATCTGAAGTATGAGTAGCAAAGATTTTCTCCCACTCTGTAGGTTCTCTCTTCACATTACTGATAGTTTCCTTTGCTGAGAGAAAGGTATTTAGTTTGAATCTATCCCACTTATTGATTCCTGCTTTTATTTCTTCTGCTATGGGAGTCCAGTTAAGGAAGTCTGATCCTAAGCAAACATGCTAAGATTTGGACCTACTTTTCCTGCTATAAGATGAAGGGTCTCTGGTATGATTCCAAGATTCTTGATCTATTTTGAGTTGAGTTTTGTGTAGGGTGAGAGATAGGGATTTAATTTCATTCTGTTGCATATGGATTTCCAGTTTTCCCAGCACCATTTGTTGAAGAGACTATCTTTTCTCCATTGCATATTTTTGGCCCTTTTGTCTAGTATGAGAAAATTGTATTTATTTGGGTTTGTGTCCATGTCCTCTATTCTGTACCATTGATCTACCTGTCTGTTTTGGTACCAATACCATGCCGTTTTTGTTACTATTGCTTTGTAGTATAGTTGAAGTTCTGGTATTGTGATACCCCCTGCTTCACTCTTCCTACTAAGGATTGCTCTAACTATTCTGGGTTTCTTATTCTTCCTGATGAATTTCATGATTGCTTGCTCTATTTCTGTAAGGTATGTCATTGGAATTTTATTTGAAATTGCGTTGAATCTGTATAGCACTTTTGGTAGTATGGCCATTTTGACAATATTAGTTCTGCCTATCCATGAACATAGATGATCTTTCCATCTTCTAAGGTTTTCTTTAATTTCTTTCTTTAGTGTTCTGTAGTTCTCATTGTAGAGTTCTTTCACCTCTTTTGTGAGATTGATTCTCAAGTATTTTATTTTTTTCGAGGCTATTGTGAATTGGATAGTTTTCCTAACTTCTCTTTCTGAAGATTCATCACTTATGTATAAAAATGCATTGGATTTATGAGCATTGATCTTATATCCTGCTACTTTACTGAATTCACTTATGAGTTTTAAAAGTTTTCTGGTGGAATTTCCTGGTTCCTCTAAATATATAATCTACTGTTGGAATTTACGTGTATTAATTACTTTGTTCTAGATGCAAGGAAAGCCATACTATTTCACTATGTTGGGTGGAAAGTAATCAATATCCATCAATCTCCTTCTTCAAATCCCCTGACATCCGCTACTTGATGTAGGAGTTCTCTGTAGTTTTGCTGGCATTCCCTTCTTTCTGAATATAGTTAATGATATGTGAGATGTGAATGGTTTCTATTGGATAAAGACGTGGCAGGATGTATTTTTTTCCTAACAATGATAACTCTTTGACATTAGCTTTCTACTAGGAAAATTGAACTACACATTGAAGTCAAGTAAACATAATTAGAAGAGTGTTTGAAAAACAAAGATTTTGGTGACTGAAGCCCAAAGAAATAAAGCTGCCAACCAAAGGCAAACTTTATATATGTATATTACATATATCATTTATTGCCTATGACAGGGTTTCTCAATTTCAGCCTGGTTTATATTTGGGGGAAGATAATTCTTCCTTGTAGAGTGGGCCTTTGTAGAGAGTAGGATGTTTAGCATTATCCCTGGTTACTAAAAACCAGATGTAAATTGTACTTCTGCTCTGGTAAAACCAAATTATGAAAGTCAAAAATGTCTCCAGGTATTGTGAAATATATCCAGGAGTTGAGAACATCTGAACTTTGGTGTCTATTTAGAAAATATTTTTTACTAAGAAGTAAATTTTATTTTGAGGAAAACTATAAGTAATTATTATGGTATGCTATACTAATAATTCTAGGAGATGGTAGGAAAATGTTTCAATAAAGGAAATAATTATACAGCTGTTTTTCAATATTTTTTTATAATTATAAAATTTCTCTGGTTCACCAAAAAATTGTCTTGTAGCTTTATAACTGTACAAATACACAAATACACTGATAATATAAATTTTCATTGAAACAGAATGTGCTCTTTTGTACTTCCAAATTTTCCAATATTGTCCATAGTCAATTCTTTTCTATTTTTTAATGAACATAAAAATAGTGTTCATATTTATAGGATATAGATTTAATTTTTTGCACGTATATAATGCATAATGATCAAATCATTTTTTTTCAAATTTCTCAATTCTTCAGAGCTATTTGTTATTTATTTTATTCTGGATCACCAATGAACAAACTTATTTAGAAGCTTTGGGTTTTACAAATCATAAAAGTTTGGCAACTGTATTCTAGTTATTTTAGTGCTTTGTTCAAGAGTCTGAACACAAGACACTGCTGAATTTGTTTTGAAATTTTAAGAATATTATTGTGATTTCAAAAAAATTAACTTCATTGAGACAACAGAAAAATTTTATTAAATAATGAATATAAATAATTTTTTAGAGAGGAAATGTTATAATTATTCTAAGTAGTGAACTGAATTCATATATTTTCAGGAATAATCAAGGGAAAAATTGTCAAAATTTATTTTTCTAGTGTTTTTATATTTTATTAGAACCAATCCTAATTTTACTACTTAATAAATTTATTGTTGTAATTTTAATTTTGCATATTAATGTGATTCAGTGTTCCATTTCCATATGGGTTAAATGTGTACTGATCAGATTAATAATTGTATATCTTTGATATTACTTTATTTTGGAAACTTTGAATTTTTCTCTTCTAGTCATTCATAAAGTATATCAAAGGTTTTTATGAAAAATATTCTCCCCTCTGTTCTGTAGAATACTAGAAATTACTACTACTATTTAGTGTACTTGGACACCCATTCAGATCAATTTAGTTTCCACATGAGTTGGAACATACGGCATTTGTCTTTCTGTGTCTAACTTAGGTTACTTAACATAAGGCCCTCAAGTTTAATCCATTTTGCCTAAAATGATAGGATTTAACCATTTCCAACTGAATATATATTTCACATACATGCAGTGGAGTGTAAATAACACATTTTCTTTATCCATTCATTCACGGATGGGTACGTAGTTTGTTTTCATATCTTACCTATTGTGAACAGTGCTGAAATAAACACGATAACACAGGTATGTCCTTGGTATGTTGATTTAATATTTTGGGCTACATATACCCATAAGTGAGGTAGCTGGATTGTATGGTAATTTTAAACACAGGTATTAGTGATTCAGAGCAGAGAAATCTAGTTTATCTACAGAGTAATGTGTCATGTGGAAGCTTGGGAAATAACTTAAGGAAGTTTATATCACAGAAAATAAATCAAGAGGAAGAATGATTTGGAAATGTAAGTTATTCTAATAGAACCAATTTAAAAGTATTAAATCATAAACAGTACACCACATGTTAAAATTTTGTAGGTAAAATAATATTTATTTGGTAATCATTCTATTTGACTATAAAATTAATCACATGACATTAGTACTAATAAGCAGCATTTTCTAACTATGTTAGATGCACACATCAGCTTAATACCATATTCAAGTTGTGTTAAAATGCTTTTTAGTTTTTTTCTTTAAGTAATTTTAACTTCAATTAATTAGTACTATAACTTTTTATACTAGACCAATAGTACAGAAGTTTTAAAACATGATAATGAAATATGGTTTTTAATGATCATGGAAAAATTGGGTGCAGTCAGCAATTTTCATAATTCTATTAAATTGCATGTGTACTGAGGAAATTAATGCAGGGTTGAAATTGTAAACCTAATGATTAAGCAAGTATCTGGTACCTTTCTGGAACCATGTATAAATACCTCTTACATACTTTGCTAGCATTACTTGCCTCATTTTCTCTCTATCTCCTTTCATTCCTTTCCCTTTTTTTCTTTTTATACGTATTTTTTGTACATTAGAAGTGTCTATGATTCAATACTCTAATTTTATTCCTTAAACCTACATAGATGTGTACTCACCTTATGCATTTTAGTCTCCTCCTTTGAAAGACCATAAATAACAGATATTTCATATAAGGAACTTAAACAGCAAACTTAGGTAGAGTAATTCTGTTTATAAAATTTCCTGTACAAAACATGGTCCCTAATGCATAATCAGGAAGAGGCATTTCCTAAAATGGAACTAGACCCCAATGCATAACTTTTTTGATTGGATTTCCATTGGCAATACCTCTCTGCATGATTCAGAGATGGATAGATTAAGCACAATTTTATACAGGGTTCATTTTCTTCTACCTCCGACTAGGATGATTACATGTAGAACTGTTCTACTCTCACTTTGAAAGAAAACTCATATTTCAATAAATAAAATTTTTAAAAAGCTTTAAGCTCTAGAGGGAAAGTAATCTATCCTCCAATACAAAGAAATAAGGATAAGTAATTTCATCATTTATGAAACATTCCGTTAATATTAATATCCTGCCTTTAATTGGTTGCTCTGGACATTCAATCAACCCAACATATTCAGCTTTACTGAGAACACAACTGTGAATATATTCAAAAGTTTCAAAGAGTACAACTGTTAAAAGTGCAGACAGGAAATTATGGTCATTAAATCTCATAGAGCCTCAGTTACTTTTGAATGTATTTTGACATTCTATAAATATATTAAGGAATCATTGATGTAAAATTGTATGTTAAGTTAAACTGTATTATTATATTTTTTAGGAAAGCATTCATCATTGACAGGAATTAGTTTCAAAGGAAACTTGCTGATATGATTTAAGATACTTGTAAACATATGTGTGCTGTACCATTTATCTGGAGTTTTTAGTGTAATAGTCTACCTAAAGGTTTTATTTCAACCATTCAAATTTTCAGGTCCTTTTATAATTCTGATAAATATATTTTATTGCCACCTCTAGTGTTTGACCAAATCCATCCCAGTATGCAATGCATAGGGACATAACATTACTCAAATTCAGACAACAAAATTGATTCCAGGATATCATTTTCTGTGAAACATTTTCCATTAGAATGAATACGATAAATTCCATTCATATGTCAACACAATTATACTAATATCACCATAGTATGAAAAACCATCTACACTATTTTCTACCTCCATTATGTACTTTTTTAAACAACATGTTTCAGTCTCCTATGTTGATTACTGGAATCACCCTGCCTTCATGGGAATATGATTGAGGTTTGTGTAGATTTATGTCTCTTGCTACAATTGTTAAACAAAGAATTGCCAAACAGTTATACACAGGTTTTCCAATTTTTCATCATTTAAGTTTCCCAATTCAGAATTTCTAATTTTGAAGTATTACTGATATCATTTAAAATTTATTTAAAAACAAGTTTGAAGACTTTTTTTTCTTTTGAAAGAAGACATTTAGAAATATTTCTAAAGATCTATAATACTTATTTTCTATTTGGATATTCATACATGAATTACTAGTGTAAAGAAAATTACTGTGAAAAAGTATTTGAAATAATTTATTGTTATTTTTAAGCCCACCTAAGAGATAGGCCTAGCTAAAACACAAACCCAAATTTCAGCAGATGATAAAATATATCTCCACATGATTTTGGGGATTCTTTTTAAAATAAGTAATAATATGTTTTTACTAATGTTGTACTTAATATGAATTTGTTCTACACATATTAATTTTTCAAAGTGAAATTCCTAAAATTACATGTTCATATATATAGTTATAATATTTCCATTTGAAAGTGACTTTCTTTTCCAAAATTTATTCACCTGGATATGATGGAACTTCGTTGTTTTAAAACTGCATTGAAGTATTTTACCTGCATAATATTCCACCCTATGAATATACCATGAGTAGTACAATGTCAGAGTTTTTGTGGCTTTAAGTATTTTATTAAATAAATTAAGATGAAAAGAACCAATTATGTAAATTTGTATTGATGGTCTTTGTTGTTTTTGTTTTTTTCTTTTTTGCTATAAATCTGAGATTTTGTTGTTGTTGTTGTTTAGGCAAAATACTTAAAGTAATCTTGAACTATATTTATAAATTTTGTTCTAGAAAAGATTTTTTTCATAGTTAAGAGTTTGAGCAGTACTACTTTATTTGTATTCTATTTAGTCTTTTTATTATTGGTACCAGGGATTGAACCCAGGTTCGATTACCCCCTGAGCCATATCCTCAACCATACTTTTATATTTTATTAGAGACTGGGACTTCCTGAGTTGCTCAGGGTCTCACTAAATAAGTTGCTGAGACCGGGTTTGAAGTCAAAATCCTCCAACCTTAGCCTCCTGAGTCTCTGGGATTACAGTTGTATGCAGACTTGTATTCTATTTATTCTTAAATTATTGTTTTTAATTAATATTTGAACCACATAGAAACTACATAGAAACATAAAAATTATACATACATATCAATGGAGTAACTGCAGATGTCTTGAAACATGCCTGGTTTCAATTTGCATTATTTGATAATGCAGTTTTTTGGACTTAAATTTTTCAATAAATTTTTCCCATTTAAAAACAGATTACTATGGTAAATGTGATTTGTAAGGTATGTGAATTGCATTAATTCATAATGATGGAATATAAGATTTTTCACATTAAAAATATGATACAAGATAAAATTAAATGTGAAATTTGGGGAGGGGTGTACTGGTCACAGCAGGTCACAAATTTTAAAGAAATAAGAAAAAGCATTGATACTTTTAAAAATTATATTTTAACCATATTTGAGACATATGCACACTCTTAGTTCTATCTTGAAATTTTAACTTCAATTGCAATGAGAATATTTTAAATCATATGTTCCTAATTCCTCTCTTTCATATATTGTGGACTTTTACATTTACATACCATATATTATTACAATACATTGATATCATTATTTACATGACTTTGCATTTTTGAATGATCAGTAATTAAAAAGTGTCATTCATTTTTCATTAATTGCACTCATTTTCTAAGAAATTTGCAAAGAAATTTGATCAAATATTTACAAAAAACACAAAGATAAAGCTGAAAACCGTTATCTTGCATCTTTTTTAAACTATAAAGGGAAAGTCCTGTGTAATCTTATTTATACAAAATTGTAGAAAGAGCAATCTTACCTATAGTAACAGAAAGCAGATCAGTAGTTGTCCACGTGAAACTATTGGGGAGTGATTTCAAAGAGGCATGAAGCAAAGACAGTTATGTAACATGAGATGGGATGTAGGAAATGGGAATTATTTGTTATAAGACCCTTGAACTAAACATGACTAAAAACTGAGACCACAATCTAGCTTTCGTGAATTGAGCTGCTGTAAACATTAATGTGGCTGCATTACTATAGTATGCTAATTTTAAGACCTTTGGGTATTGTTGGGACTAATGACACGTTAACTAACTCAGGCTGACTCCTTACTTCCTGGCGAGTAAGCAAGATCAAGGCCTCAAAGGCAGTTTTGAAAGTTAATGATGATAAATCGGACCACCATCAGGGATTGGTTAACAACAGTTCTGCAAATTCGATCAGCTCATGCTTGCCATATAGTCCTATAGGACTCTCACCTGCATGAACCCCCTGTGTCTTTCTGTCCTTTAAGCTGATTGGTTCCCACCTAGCTTTTACCCTACATAAAAACTGTGTGACTTCCTCAATAAATGAGTTCCTAGTGTGACTGGTCTCCCTGACGCGTCTGATTGTCCTCTGCCCGGAGGACTGTGGGCAGGCGGTCAGTTTGCCCTACCTTTCCTGGTCTGGCTTTGTTGGGGAGTTCTCCCTTCCCTTGTCGCTGGTCAAGAAGAGCAAGGGGATTAAAGACCCCAACAGGGTATAACTGAGGAGTAGGATAACTGGGTCAAAAGTTGGGTCCATTCCAAGTTTTCTGAGGAAACTTCACACTGCTTTCCAGAGTGGCTGCACCAATTTATAACTCCACCAGCAATGTAAAATGTGCCTTTTTCCCCACATCCACACCAACATCTACTATTGTTTGTGTTCTTGTTAATAGCCATTCTAATTAGAGTAAGATGAAATCTTAGAGTTGTTTTAATTTGCATTTCTATGGAATTGGAGACTATCATGCTAAGTAAAATAAGCCAATCCCAAAAACCCAAAGGCCAAATATTTTCCCTGATAAGTGGATAATGATATATAATGGGGGTTAGCGGGTGGGGATTAAAGAAGACTGGAGGAATTTTAGATTACGTAGAAGGAAATGAGAGGGAGGATGGGGCAGGAGTATGAAAGATGGTGGAATGAGACAGACATCATTACCCTATGTACATGTATGATTACATGAATGGTATGAATCTACATTATGCACAACCACAAAAATGAAAACATGGTCCATTTTAGAGAAGGTTTCATATGCCTTTGAGAAGAAAGTGAATTCAGTTGTTAATGGACAGAATATTCTACACATGCTTATGAGGTCTGTTTTGATAATAATTTTTTTTAGTTCTGAAGTGTCTTTAATTAGTTTATGTCTGACTGACCTTTTGATTGGTGAGAGAGGTGTATTGAAATCATCCAATATTATTATATGGGTGTCTATTTGATTCTTTAATTGAGTAGGGTTTGTTTTATTTATGAGCGTGCACCAACATTAGAAGCACTTTTATAATTATTATGACTTGTTGAATTGTTCCTTTAACCAGAATAAAGTGAACTCCTTTGTCTCTTCTGATTAATTTTGGATTAATTAGATATAAAAGAAGCTACTTCTGCTTGCTTTGATCTCTATTTACATAGTGTATCTTTTTCTATCCTTTTCCCTTCAGCCTGTTAATATATTTGCCTATAAGATTAGTCTCTTATAAACAACATGTTGTTGAGTCTACTTTATATCCATTCTGCCAATTTGTGTGTTTTGATTTGAAGGTTTCAACCATTTACATTTAATGTTGATAGCTGGTTTTTATTATCTGTCATTTTAAATTTATTTCTGTTTAATTCAGAACTGATTATCCTTTAATTATCTATTCTAATGTAATTCATCCATACACTGACTTTGATATTTATTTTGCATTTCTTCTGTATGAAATATCTTACTGAGTATATTTTATAGTGCTGATTTGGTGCTTATGAATTCTTTTAGTTTCTGCTTATTGTTTGTTTCTTCTTCAATTCTGAAGGGTATTTTGCTGGATATAGTAATTTGGTTGGCACCTATTTTCTTTTAGGGCTTGGTATATATTATTTCATATTCTGCTGTCTTAGTAGGAAATGGATTTCTCAGCCTGCCAGCCACCCAAATGTGAGTTTCCAAGTCTATGTCTCTCAATGTCGTCAAGCCACTTGAGCAATTTCCCTAATCCTTTTCAACTGTTCATTCCACATCACAGAGGTCAAAAGGAAATTTGGTTGCACTCTTCTGCCCCCAGTGTGATCAGGCCTGTCTGAAAAATTTCCCCATCTTTCTCTGCTGGTCATTCATGTGCCTTGAGACTTAATTGGAGAGTGGGTTGCTCTTTCCTCTGTACTTCTGCCTTGAAACTTCTGGATCCACTATTCTCTATAACTGTTTTGGAATCATGAGTTTTCATGTACACTTTAGGTCATGCAGTAAATGCTGGCTGAGCAGAGTGGAAGTATTTGCTAAGTACTCTCCAGTTCCCTCAGGAGTTAGAATCATAAAATCCTGGAGCTAGATCTCCATGTCAGTTATTCACTTAAAAGTTGAGAAACCCAGAATACATTTTGAGTGCAAATTTGTCTGCTGTGTTTCCCTTTCCCTTTGTGTTGCCCCTTAGTAGCAGTGACACAGCACTGCTGTTGCTGCCAGGTTCAGGCATATTTCCATGTATGCTTTGTTTATGATATCAGAATCTCTGGGCTTCTCTGAATCTCTGAAATATGCAAACCACATTGCTATGAAGTCATATTTCTGTTTTTCAGATTCCAAAGAGCAGAATAAGTGCGATGTGCCTCCTTTCTCTTCTCTGTCATCTTATAATCCAGCGAGAATAATTTTTTTAGATCACGGAAAAGATGAATGAACACAGTTTGGATGACATATTATTGTTAGTGTGAAAAAAAGTAAATTGTTTTCCTGTATATCAGAAATAAACTATTGGAATTTAAAATTAAAGAGGGTCAAAATACCATCTACTAAAACATGTCAAAAATGAAAAAGGCATATATCTAACAAAATATATATTTCATGCACAGAAATGTGTAAAACAATGAAGAGATGTATCAAAGAATATCTAAATAAATGGAAACATATTTTGTGATATGGATCAGAAGACTTATCAATAGATATTTTATCCTTCTCAACCTAATTTATAGATTTGACAACACTAATCAAAATCCCAGTGGGTGATCCTGTGTATACTGACAAATGGATAGTAAATTCATGTAAAAAATGACAAAGACATAAAATAGCCAACACAATATTAAGAAAAACAAAGGAAAACTAATGTGGAGGACACACTACTCAATTTTAATATTTTAAACCTACAGTAATCAATATGGCATCTTAATGATAAAAGAAAAAGTACATATGTTATGGTTTTGATGGGTGGTATCCCCGAAAAGTTCATATGTGAAGTAATGCAAGAAGATTTAGAAGAGTAAAGATTGAATTATAAGAGCCTTAACCCAATCAGTGGCTTAATCCCATGAAAGGATTAACTCAGTGGTAACTGAAGGTGGGTAGAGTATGGCTGGAGGAAGTAGGTCTTTGAGGACATGCTTTTGGGGTATATATTTGGCATCTTGCAAGTGGAGTCTCTCTTGCTGCTTTCTGATCATGTAAGCTGCTTACTTTCAGCACACAGTTCAACCCTGATGTTCTGCCTTACCTGGAACATGAAGGAATGAAGCCGCTGTCCATGGACTGAGACTTCTCAAACCATGAGGCTCCAAATTGTAATGTACAAAGCTACTCTCCCCACCCTTTCCGTTGCAGCCTTTTCCCCACCTCCCAACTACTGTAAGTCTGTGAACATCCTAGCTAGGTATTGGTTCATCAGTAGACTTGCAAGTATCCTTCTCCTTTATTGGTCCCCTGTTAGCCCAGTGGAATTCAACTGCTTCACTGTAGCTACCCTGCCATCTTTTCTCTTGCTTTTGTCTTTCCTACTCACTTGCTTTCTCTCTCCTCATCACTTTTCCACTCTCTCTAGTGTGCACCCTTTCTCTTTTCCTCTCTTTTCCTCTCATTTTCTCTCTTACCCTGCAGGGAGACACTCTATTTGCTTAAAAACCCTCTTATGTGATTTCCCGTGTCCAGCATGGTTTTCAGGAGTTTTCTTACACAAATAAATTTTTCTTCCTTTAAAATTGTTCTTGTCTCCTATCGGATGTTTTAGGCATAGCAGCACAAAGAGGACTAAAACAGAAATAGGTACTCAAAAGTGGGGTTGTTTCTATTACTAAACTGACCATGTGATTCAAAAGCTATTGGAATTTTTTGGACTTTGTTGAAGGAATTTTGAAATATGTAGCATTACAAGCTGGAAATACATTAAATTGCTGTAAGTGGAGCTTAAAGACCAATTCTGGTGGGAATGCAGAAGACCAAATAGGACTGTGCCAATAGGACTGTGGACTTTGAAGACAGGGTGCAAGAGGAAAGGACACTATTAGAATTTGGAGTAGAGCCATTCACGTTATGTTCTGTCTGAAAAGTTGTCTGCATTTTTCTTGTGTCCACAAACCGATCAGTGAACTAATCCTCTGGCAGGATTAACTGAGTGTTAGCTGAAGGTGGGTAAGGTGGGGTTGGAGGAGATGGGTGATTTGGGGCATGCCTTTTGGGCATATGTTTTATATATGGTGACTGGGTATCTCTCTCTGCTCACTGATTGCCATGTGAGCTGCTTTTCTTTGTTACACTCTTCCTCCATGATGTTCAGCCTCACCTTGAGTCCTGTGGTATGAAGCCACTGTGCATGGACTGAGACCTCTGAAATCATGAACCCTCAAATAAACTTTGCTCCTGTACAATTGTTCTGGTTAAGTCTTTTAGTCGTGACAGCGAAAAAGCTGATTAAAACAACATAGATTATTGGAGTAAAGCAGAGAGAACAAAAATAGACCCACACATATAGTCAACTGATTTTTGACAAAAGAATAAAGGTTATTAAGTTTAAAAAGGATAAACTTTTTAAAAAATTGGAACAATTGGAACAATTGAAATTTATATTAAAAAAACTTGAACCTAGATATAAACACTACACTTTTACAGAAACTAAATTAAAAGGCTCATCAACCTTAAAACAAAATATGAAATTATAAAATTTGTGCTGAACATAGGAGAAAATATATATGGTCTTTTCTTTCGTAATGAGTTTTAAATTACAACATCAGTACCACGATCCATCAAGGAATACAGTGATGTTTAACATTACTAAAATGTAAAACCTCCTCTGCGAAATCTTATAGAAAGAATGGGAAAAAAATGAATTAACAAACTGAAAAAAATTGCAAATGCATATCTAAAAAAAAGTAAGAAAAGTATAAACATATTTTAAACTCAAGGTCAAGATAGCAAATAAGGCACTTTGGAAAAATAAGCAATAATGCCAAATGTTAACAGTGACACAGAGCAACAGGAACTCTGATTCATGTCTGGAGGGAGTGTTAGATTTTACAGATGACTGAAACACTGTTATCTCTTTTCCTACAAAATTAAATATTCTCACTCTGCAAACCAGCAATTAGACTCTTTGTTATTTACTCAACTGAAGTGAATACTTATGTTCACAAAGAACCTACACACGAGGTGTTTATTGCAGTTTATTCATAAATACAAAAACCAAACAAACAAAAAAAAGAAATAAAACCAAGATATACATCAATATGTGAACAAATTAACTACCATGATTCATCTGTATGAAGTAATATGATTTAATGATGACAAAGACATAAATCATCAACTCTCCAAAATAAGAAAAGTCAAGGATGCAACTTTAATGCACATTACTAATTGAAAGAAGCCAGCCTAGAAAAGCTGCACAGTATATAATGTCAATTTTATGTGAATTTTTGGAAAAGACAAATCCATTGAATCAATAAACAAATCATTGCTACTCTCAGATTCCAAGCATAGAGAATTATTTAGAGTAGAAAACCTACTCAGTAAGATATAAAGATGATAAATTCAAGACTTTAAACATTTACCAAAACATGTAGAACTTTATAGTTACAGTGATGTAGATCTGGACTATCCTCCAATGTCTCATGTGTTGAAAATGTGGTCCTCAAAGCAGAAATGTTCAGAGGAGGAGTATTCAAGAAATGATTGCATTGTGATGACTTTAACTTCATTACTGGATTAATCCATTTGATGGATTAATAATTTGGATTGACTACTGGGAGGTGATGGAAATTATAGGCTTGTGAGTCACAGTTGGAGGAAGTAGGTCACAGGAGACATGTCTCTTCTCCCTTAGCCAATTCCTCTCCCCAAAGTCATTACTCTTCCCCTCTGCAATGAGCTGAGCAGCTGTCCTTGGCCATGCCCTTCCACCATGAACTTTCTGCCTTGGAGCCATACAACTATGGTCTAAAATCTCTGAAATCAGGAGCAAAAATAAATATTTTCTCATCTAAGATGTTTTTCTCAGGTATTCACAGTAACGCACAGTTGACCAACATGACAGTCTGATAAGTAACCCTTATGAACTGAGAAATTTTTAAAATTATTTAGAGGATAAAGATATCAAGATGTAATGCAATGGAAAATGGTGTGGCAAAATTATCAAATTACTGAAGCAAACTTGCTATAAGAGTGGGACAATAAGGTGAGAATCTAACCAACTTTGGAAAAATATTTTATAATATGTGCAGCATCTCTAATCATCATGTAAGTGCTATTTCAACCGTGGGAGTGTTATCTTGAAGGACATGAACTCTCTCTCTTGTGCACTGAAAACTATGGCTTTATGTGACAGTGAATAAAATGAACACACCATGAATCTCAATATTGTGCACATCCATGAGACTGGAATCCTAACTAAAATAAGATGCATTCCATGCTTGTATAAATATATCAAAATAGATTCTACTGTCTGTCATGTATAACTAAAAAGAACAAAACAAAAGTGTCCAACAACAAACTTGGAGGAGGATAAGTTTATTCTGACTCACAGTTTAGGAGATTGAGTCCATAGTTGACTGATTACTTTGAGCCTCAGGTGAAGTAAAGCATCATGGGCTAAAGGTGTGGCAGTTGAAAGTTGCTCACCTCAAGGTGCCAGAAAACAGAGAGAGAGAGAGAGAGAGAAAGCAACTTCAGGGAAGATGGGCCCTCCCAGGCAGGGCAGCCCCCAGCGAGTCCCCTCCTCTAACCATGCATCAGCTGCCTACTGTTACCACCCAGTCATTCATTCAAACTGGTATGAACTGCTTTAGGTTACAGCTCCATGAGCTAACTAACCATTTCACCTCTGAACATTCCTGCATTATCATATATCACTATATCACTATGGCAAACTAGTATTACATGGAGAAATTGCTTCCTTACATGTATGCTCAGAGGATTGTTCTTTGGAATGCTGGTCATGAAATGGAACAAATATGCTAATGATGTCATTGCTTGTGCAGCCTATAAATCCCCTCTCCTTGTGATAAATGACAGAGACCAGAACATTGTGGAGAGATGGGTGCTCATCCGTCTGGCTGAGCCTCTGGTTTTACCATTATGAGGAACATAGATGCTACTTGTCCAGCTTGTCGTCCCGGTATCTTCCTTGTAAACAGTTTTCAATAAAGCTGATGCGTTACATGCTGTCTCTGGGTATCTGCTTTGGATTATTGGCAACATATCCCACTGCCCTATCACAACTGGACTGTTAAGAGTTCTGTGAAAAATATGTCATATTAATATAAGATATGATAACATAAGAGAAAACAAATGGGGTATATATGAGGACTCTATACAATAGTCTCAATAACACTGCATTTCCAAAATTGTTCTTAAAAAAAAAGTTTCATTCAAAGCAATTTGACTATTTTTCAGGAGTACAATAATATGAATCAATAGTGTACACATTTAAATGTAATTTTCTCTTTTTAAGTAACTCATCTGCATTATTTTGGTATGTAATGTCAAGCAAATATTATTTCCTCCCAGTTTCCCTTCACCTTGCATTGTAGATGATTTTCTATTTGTTTACATTGCTTATTAAACAATCTTGAACTCTCTTTACTATATCTAATGTATCCACAAAATGATATTATTCAATTTTTTATCTTACCCAACAATTAAGAATCAGAGAAAGCAATGTGAGAATAGATTTAAGAAGAAGAGTAATTCACATTGATCCATAGATACCATTAAGATAATAAATAATGCATATTTGCAGTGATAAAAGGAAGTTATTAAAAATAAAAAAATACGTTATCTTTGACTTTGAACACAATTTGGACTGCACTGTTTTACATCTCTAAAAGCTTTGAATTTGTAATGTTACTTGTCTTAATCAATTATGTGGTACCTTCCCTCCAAACAATTAATACAGTTGATAAATCTACATGGTTGCTAATAAAAATTTAATGTGATAGAGTGAAGAATTTTCTTTATATATATTAATATGTACATTTATTTTTATAATTACATGGACAAGTAAGTCCATAAAGTGATATAGTGTATACAGTAAGGTAGATGAAAGAAATCCAATATGGTACTTATTATATTGTAGGTATGTTATGTTGAAAGGTACTCAAAATATTTCAACACTATTTCAATTATTTTTCTGAAATTTTTAAGACCTATTGTATATATGGAGATTAGTTTATAAGTAATATCCATAATATTCTGAAAGAAGATATAAAGCTAAAAATAAATCAAAATGTCCAACTTTGAAGATATCAGATAAGTAGAAACAAACAGGACTAATGAAAAACCTTATGGGAATATCTTAATATCTCAGTCTTATTAGAGAAGAACAACACTGATTAGATGCTAGTGAACTATGTGGCAAAGAGTTCTTGAATGCATGTTCATACATACACACAATCACAGAAAGATACTATGCTGTTCATTTGTACTTTACATTTTTCTCAGTATTTCTCTACCCTGCAGATTCTTATCAATGTTGGAGACATGACTGCCTTTATTTTCCTGTATACTTTTTTACCCACAAATCCATTTTTTGGATACCTATGATGTACATTTCTGCCATGTACCAACTATGATTCTGTGCACACATGGTTACTACTCTCATGGAAATTTCCAGTGATTCCCATTTCAGAAACAGAGGTTGAAGTCATTACTGAACATCTCTGACTTTCAGATGAGAGAGAATATACTTCCTGAGTTGACAGATAATCAGAAATGATTTTTAGTTTCTTACATGATCTCTACTCATCAGTTAACAGCGTTTTCACAGATCATTGCCCTCTTTGGCAGATGCAGCAGCAGTCCCAATAAAGTCTAGCTATTTTAAATTCACATATTCATGTTCATGTACTTTAAAAAGATAAAGCTATAGGTGACTTTTTTCTCCACTTAATCATGAATCATTAATACATTAATTGTAGAATTCACTCTGGTAAATAAACTTATGAAAAGACTGAGGCATTCACAGTTTGATAATGAAGGATAAAAACTAAGATTTGTTATAAATTGTCAAAACCAAGAGTTTTATTTTTTTTATTTTTGCCATGCTGGGGATCAAACCCAGGGCCTTGTGCTTTTAAGGGAAGCACTCTACCGACTCAGCTATCTCCCCAGCCCAAGAGTTTTATTCTTAATTAACCCAAACTGAATTCAGACTTGCTTTTAGATTGGGAAAAATTTCCCAGAACCTAGTTTTGTTTTGAATCTGTACTCCATTGAATGGATTTTCAGGATGATCAGCTCCTATACATAGCAAGGTTATTAGTGACAGTATTTGTCACAACACTATCACAAGGAGAAAAAAGTGAGCATTACAGAGTGAAGTTAAATAAACTCTCAATTTTTTTTTCTATATCTTCAAGAGTGACTTTAAATAACAGGACAAAGATTAAACTTCTCATTACCAAAGTAGTGAAATTTTATCTTAGTTATATTTGGATCAGGAAAAAAATGAATTATAATATCATTTCAAGTGGTTATGCTGAACAAAACTAATACTTTGTTTACAAGTTATCTGATACTGTTTAGTAGTTTGTTCTGTAAGCACCCATTGATAGTTTAACCTTCTTTATTGGGATCAATATGTATATGAGTCAGAATAATAAATAGGTGGCTTTGATACTGAGGATAAAATAGTTATTTCTTCAATCAAAGCCTCTAGTGCATTAATATGTGAAGTCTCTTCAAACCATTTGACACACAACAATAAAAAGAAAAATAACCCCCTCTAGAATATTGTAATCTGGTTAACAGAAATCATCTGTATGCAAATTAAACAATAAGGTAAACAAGAAAATTTGAGTTCTTTTCGAATAAACAAAATCAAATAATAGAGGTAGAGAGATCAGTACTACTCTATATTGGGTGGTCTGCTAAAGTCAAATGGCAAAAGAAGAAAGCAGCATATAAGAATATATGAGAATGAACTGGACATTTAAATAGAGTAATTCTTCAAAAAGAAGAAATAAGATGAGAAATCAGTACAACAGAAGACCTGGAAAACAGGCAATGTGATTTGTTGAGTTATGAAGAGGAAACTCAAAAATGTTATTAAAGATAACATTACATGGACTAACACATTTCAGATTTCATAAACAAAAATAGATTCTACATTTTATTATGAAGGCACTTAAATCCATTTTCACTGTGTTAAGCAGTTTTTAATTGCTTTGACAAAATACCTGAGAAAAATAAGTTAAAGGAAGAAAGTCTATTTTCAATTTGCTTCATTGTTTCTTGACATGTATGGAATCGGTGCATTGTGAAAGAAAGGCATGGTAAAGAAAAGTTGCTCACCTCCTAGCAGCCCAGAAGCACAGAAAGAGAAAGTGAGGGCAAGATATAGTTCTCAAGGGAATACCCTCAAGAAACCACACCCTTCAACTAGGCTTCACCTTCTATAGAGTGTACCACTTCCCATTAGTCCACTTAGTTATGAATCTATCAATGAATTTGTCCATTGATGATATCAGGATATCATGATCCAATCACTTTCTGAAAGCACCACCTCTAAAAACTACAGTATTGTGGACCAAGCCTTCAACACAGAAACCTCATGAAAAAGTCCAGATCCAAACAATAACAGTCACGGATAGTGATACTACCACTTATGCTTTTAAATGTTCTTCTAATAATTATTTGAAAAATGTGAAGATTGAAAGGTGGCTAGAGGGTTTATTCAGAGTCTATATGGTTTGTAATGGTGGACAATTCAAGGACAAGTGTAAGAGGAGAGAAAAATGTGATTTATGTTCTTGGTACATTATGGTAGATAGATAAAAGTGTTGCTGAGTAATTGGAAGAAATGAGAGAAAAAGTAGAATATATGCTAATTCCTTGCTCTGTGGTTTAAGACTTATGAAATAAGGAATTTTGGAAGATGCACAACTGTATTGATAAAAATAATTTTTTCCCTATGGCATGTTTCTTTGTCATGTGACATAGAGCTAAAATATTGAGTGGAGGATATGTGAATCAGAATATATGAATGTACTGCTCAGTGAGAGCAGGCAACATGAATTGGGGATAAGATCACATATAATGGTATTACAAATGATTTCTTTGGGTGAGTAAATAAAGAATAAATACAGAGAACATTAAGTCTGAGAACTAAACTGTGGCGAGCCGCCTCACCACCATGATAAGATGGCACTGGTTTCCTGAAGTGCTTTCTAGGTAAACAAGCCCATATTTGGTTAAGCCAACTGTTGCAAGTGGGAGCACCTATGAACATAGGCCAAGTGGCAGGAGTAGATTGGCTATTGCAAGAGTATAAAAGTGAATGAATTCGGCTCAAGAGGAAGAAGAAGAAAAACCATGGTTTTATAATATTAAGGTCCTGATTAAACTGCTGAAGGAAGATTCCTGTGTCGTGCTTTCTTGCGGGCGAGGGACACGACAAGTGGTGCCAAAACCCGGGAATCAGAACTTTCAGTGGTCAGGGGGTGCACCAGTAAGTACCACAGGAAAGTGGGGTCTGTGGACTAGGATTTAACCGACTTTGTGTAGTCGGTCAGCAAAGATAAATTCAACCGACTTTGTGTAGTCGGTCAGCAAAGATAAATTCAACCGACTTTGTGTAGTCGGTCAGCAAAGATAAATTCAACCGACTTTGTGTAGTCGGTCAGTAAAGATAAATTCAACCGACTTTGTGTAGTCGGTCAACAAAGAAAGATATTTTGTTTTCGCTTTCATTCTGCTTGCTCTGAACGCTGCTTTCATTATGGGCAATTCTTCATCTAGTTCATTAGTACAGTCTTTAGATTTTTTGTTGCGCTCTAAAGAGCTCAAGGTTAAACGCAGTACTTTAGAAACATTCCTTGTAAGAATTGATAAAGCAGCCCCATGGTTTGCTGTCTCCAGAAGCTTGATTCCTACTAGCTGGGATAAGTTGGGAAAAGATTTGGATTTCCTTCAGGAGCAGGGACAATTGGAGAAAGGAGTGAAACATAGTGCAGGAGAGCAGGTTTATGGAACTATTCCAAAGAGGAGACTGTACCCAGATTTAAAAGCCCTTAGAACACCAGAAGATACAGGGGAGTCAGAATCAGACGGTGATGAGAAAGTGAAAGAGCTAACGCAGCACTTACGGAAGGTAAAGATAAAAGAAGGGGGAACTAAGGGGCAAAAAGATTTTAGACAAAAGGACTATGAGGAAGAACAGAAGCCAGCTCTAGCCTATGATCCTCCCCCGTATGTGGGAGGGGTTCCGAGCACGGGTAGAACTTTTAACTCTGCAGCTTGGAGGGCTGCCCATGTAGAGTTGGGGTTTGCCTGTCCTGTATTCCATGACAATAATGGGGGAAGACATCAAGAACCCATAGAATTTAAAATGATAAAAAATATAGCAGAATCTGTCCGCACTTATGGTGTGGATGCTGCTTTTACTATCACCCAAATAGAGGGGCTCAATAGATTCTGCATGACCCCCTCGGACTGGGCCAGTTTAGTGAAAGCTTGTGTTTCCCCAGGTAAATATTTAGACTGGAGAGCCTTCGTGTTAGAGGGGGCCAATGAACAGGCTGCACACAACCAAGCTATGGGTAAACCTGCCTGGGATGTGGATATGCTTCTGGGGCAGGGTAGATTTGCCAATCAGCAAACAGGCTTTCCATTAGAGGTTTATGAACAAATTAATAAGATCTGCATTGCTGCCTGGAAAGCACTTCCTAATAAAGGAGAGGTGCGAGGTAACTTAACAAAAATTGTCCAAGGCCCCACAGAAGCTTTTTCAGATTTCATGGCTAGAATGGTAAATGCAGCAGGGAAGATCTTCGGGAATGCTGATGCAGCTATGCCTTTAATTAAACAATTAGTATATGAACAATGTACAAGAGAATGCAAAAATGCTATTAACCTGATTTCTCAACCAGGAAGAAAAAGGGTTAAAAAGTCCTGGGTGATCCTCCCTCCCCGCTGCCTGGCCTTGCTGAAGCCTGCATTGGAATGTAAACTGCAACAGTCTCAGCGGGAAAGGGGGGTAACCTGAAGATAAGAAAAAGAAAACAAAAGGGTGTCTGTTTTAAACTTCTGGACTGCTACACAGAATTAACTCATTTTCCAGGATTCTTGTTTTGTTTTGTTTTTCTTTAATGCTGTATTTTTGAGCTCATAATTTTGATCTTACATACCTAGGTTAATGATTTTTTTTTCTTTTTGATCAGTTCTATTTTTTATTCAACTAAAGTTTTTGAACATCTGTTACATTGCAATGGAGATTCACCTATAAAGTTACAAGGCCTTTGATTTTGTGTTATTTCTATGTCGTGCTGTCTGGTGTCATGTTTTGTCTGTATCAAAACTGAGCGCTCCTAAAATTAAAATTTAAAAATGGATCCAAATACTTTTATTCACGTGATTTAAAAGGGTTCAATTTAAATTGAGTAAACTAATAAAAGTGACATGTCTTTAAAAATAACTTGCAAGTCTCTAGGTGGTCAAACTAATGAAATGTTGATGTTAAACAATGTCTAATATCAATTGTTTCTAGGACTTTTCTTCAACAGGAAAGAGACAGCATATACTGTTCAGGACACCTGCCTGCTTTCTTGGTTTTTACAGAATAAGTAAATTAGAGTTAACATATATGGGATTACTTAAATGTGTTTGTAGAGACATCTGATTAATTTACAAAGTTAAAATGCTAATTGTTAAGTAACATCAAGTACTCTTAACTCCTTAAATTCCATGGAGTATCATGCTTAAACATTATTGGTGTTTTCATAGGTTGGTAAATAAAAAGGGTTTAAACTTGCTTTGTGTCATCACTAAACTAAAAACAAGGTTACTAAGAGTTATGTCTTAACAAGTACAATTCTATATACAAAGGGTTTTAAAGGTTTCAACTGTGTTTCAATTAGAGTACTATAAACAACACAATATTTAATCTTATTAAAATAGAGCAATTTATCTAAATTCAGAAATTTCATAAGAGTTGTTTCAGAATGTGAACAAAAAGGGGTCAACAGATAGGAAAGAGAAAATGAAAGGGTCTGGGTATGGAAATATATTTAGTAAAAGGGAAAAGGAAATGTTTCTGGGTAAGAAAGTGCTTGTGTGATGAAATACATGAGGGTCTAAGTAAGTGCTAAGAAAGTCTATGTAAGTAAAGGGCAAGTTTCAACATGTTTGTGTGTAACTAAGTTGGTTGTGTGTATGTGAGACAGCTAAAGCTATTAAAGGTTTTTCCTAAGGTGAAATACTAATGTGTTGATATAAACCAAAGCTTAATCTATATGGTAAAATGACAAGGATTTCTTAAAAACACTAATTTACTCTTAACTTTGTGTCTATTAAGTTTTATTCTTTAGAACAATTAGTCTTAAAAATTGGGGGTTTATACAATTATGGTTAAACAACTGTTAAGAGTATTGTACTATGTTACAGAGTCTAAATTTTTCTTTAAAAACTAAATTTGGTAAGATAAAAGTGTCAAGGTAATTGTGAAATGGTCACTGGTTGTATATTAAATGTGTTCATATTTTTCAGGAATACAAGTTTTTAAAACAGGAAATTTATCAAGCTGTGCTATTGTCCAGATTAAACTTGTCTGTAATGGTAATCTTAAACTTATAAAGAGTAAATTTTAATTGGGGATTTATTTCTATCGTTTAATGTTCTATTATGGGACATATTATCAGTAAGGTATATGTAACATTGGTTACTTATTTCACTGAGATAAAAATTTAAATGTAAATATATATCTAAGAGTTAGTGACAGCCTGATTTGTTTAAAGGTTCATATTGTAGAAGGTACAAGCATTTTGCTACCAAAAAAAAAAAAAGTTAAAAGCTCTCTCAGCCTTTCTTTGATTGATTCCTGTTTTGGATATAATGTTAGACTGTGTTAACTAATGTTTATATGAACTCAGACATCAATATATATAAACTTCTTAAAATGACATTTAAGAAAGAGTATAATACATTATAACAAAAATGGGACAACAATGACTGAGATTGGGGTCCCTGACTTCATGACTGTAGCATGCCTGGTACCTGGAAGTGTTCCTATGTAGGAGCACAAGATGCCTAACTGCTGTGGCAGTAACCTCCCTGGGGAGGCTCTGTACAGGAGTTCTATCAGCTCTTACATTGATATCAAGCACACAGCTCTTGGGCAGAAAGGAATTGTTTTGCTAGATAACCAGTGTTTCATCAGTTCCCTTCTCTAGTTCCTGCCCACCTTACTGTAACTTTGGACAGTGGACTTCTTTGAGAGCTACACAGAGTTCCTAACATTGCACTTTGCAGTTGTGAGAAAAAGTTATGTAGATGGTCTAGTCTCTGTAACTCTCCTGAAAACAAAGAATAATGCTTACATAGTCTTTAACTTAATAATAAGACATGTATAAATGTTGCTAACATAACCCTTTAGATCTACATTTCCATCAGAGAACAGAGCTCCATCTGATCTCAGCTTAATCTTCAAAATCTGTGTTTATAAACCTTTATTTTCTAATACTCCTTTGACCCTCACTGAACTTAAAAATTTGGTCATGCTGGTCATGACAAAAGGGACAAAAAATTAGTTGTAGGATTAGAACACTTAAGATCTGTAAAGAGTCACGCCTTACCTGAGATAAGGCTCTGCCTCCCACCTTACTGCATGTTAAAGTGACTCCAAAATAAGTCAGACTTCAGCTTATTTAAAGTTATAATCAAAAGATTGGTTTTTTTTTTGTTGTAAAATTACTATGATCTCAAATAGGAAATATAATGTGGTTCTCAGTCAAAATTCAATATAGCTATTATACAAACAAAATATATTTTTACTCTTACTAATTTCATTTTGTAAAACTGTTACCTGTTAATGTTTTACACAAGTAGCTGCTTCAAGAACACACAACCTAGGTAACTTGTGATAATAAGCCATCACCTAACAAATAGTGGTAACAGATACCAAAACAAATAATGGTAACTTCCAGAACTAATGCAGACTCCAGTTAGATAAAAGGATAAATAACTGTAAAGTTATGGACATTAAAGTTAAAGCCCAGTACTCTTACTTTATGACTGGTGAGACTGGCTTGCTGGATGATTAAGATCAAACTTTGAGATTGGAATTAAATACAGAAGGCAAGATAGACCAGTATTTGGATCTTTTGCCCTCAGTCAGCCTGAACCCAGGGAATAAGAGGACTTCTCTAAGGAGCACTTAAGGTGTTGGAAACTGTAGGTGCCATCAATCCTAACAACAAAGTTTCATCTTTATTTACTCAGTTACAAAATTTGATTTTGGGCCATTCTACACCCTTTTATCCTGTACATATAAGAGCTCATACGGCTCTCCCTGGACCTATTGTTGAAGGAAACGCAAGGACAGATGCCACTACCCACACAATTTGTTTTCTTTCTTCTCTTGACAGTGCTCGAGACTTTCATAATATGTTTCATGTTAACTCCCAAACACTTCACAAGCGCTTCTCTATTCCTCGAGCAGAAGCGAGACAGATTGTCTTAGATTGTTCTCATTGTGTTCCATTTCATCATCTCCCTTCTTTTGGTGTTCACCCCCGAGGCTTGCGACCTCTTACGATTTGGCAAATGGATGTAACTCATATTACAGAGTTTGGTTCCCTAAAATATGTTCATGTCTCAGTAGATACTTTCTCTGGAATTATGCATGCCTCTGCTTTGGCAGGAGAAAAAGGCCATCATGTCATCTCCCATTGCCTAGAGGCTTGGGCCGCCTGGGGCCTTCCATGCTCCTTGAAGACAGATAATGGGCCAGCGTACACTGGTCAACAATTCACCTCTTTTTGCTCCACTATGGGAGTGCAACTGACTCATGGCTTACCTTACAACCCCCTAGGTCAGGGAATCGTGGAGAGAGCTCATAGAACGATTAAAGAACTTTTACAAAGACAAAAAGGGGGAATAGGAGCAAGCTGTACTCCTAAAGAGCGTTTGTCTTTGGCTCTTTTTACCATTAATTTTTTAACTTTGGATGCACATGATAATTCTGCGGCTGACAGACATTGTTTACCGCCTGCCCCCCCTTTTTCTATTTCTATTATCAAACAGTTCAGAAGTGATTTTAAATTGTTCTAATGACAATATTACCTGCCTGCTTTCAGAGTGTTGGAACGGTAGTGAATCTGTTGCTGTGATTGTAAAAGTACCCACCTTTGTATCTGTCCCAGTGGAGGTCAATCCAGATAATTTTCCGTTGGTGAACCTCTTCAGAGAAAAGAGAGACTTTGGCATTACCGCAGCCATAATAACTGCTATTGCTGTCTCTGCTGCTGCAGCCACTACCGCTGCTCTAGCCATGACCAATCAAGTTCAAACAGCACAAACCATTAATCAAGTCATACAGCAAACTGCACAGGTACTGGAATCCCAGGACCATGTCAACAGACATATCCTATCAGGGATCTTGGTGGCGAATCAAAGGATAGATTTACTACAAGTACAGTTGGATGAACTTTTCAACATTGCACAAGTTGGATGCATCGGGAATCATAAACACATGTGTATAACTCCAGTAAGATATAAAGAAGCAAAAAATCAAAGCCACTTGATTTCCGCCTTTCTTGCAAGCAATTGGTCCCTAGAAGCTGAAAAGATGATGACTCAACAATTATTGCAGATTGTGATTTTAAATGACACTCGTGTTGAGCCTGTTACTTTGAGTCAGTTCTCTAGCTGGCTCACCTCTGCCTTTAGTTATTTTAAAAAATGGGTTAATGTGGGGATCTTTAAATGTATTTATTTTGCAGGTATTTGCCTTTGCCTTTGGTTTATTTACAAGCTAAGAGTGCTTCAAGCACGTGAAAAGGTGGTGTTAATTCAGGCTGTGTTGGCCATTGAACAAGGGGTGTCACCTTCTGTGTGGTTGGCTAGTCTGGCACGGGAATAAGTGACATTTTTTAGTATATCTCTGTTAGAGTTAAAATTATCATTTACGCTAGGTGTCTGCAGGGTACTGCTATAATTAATATGTACTTTTCTTTGAGGACTGTGAATTTACATCCTGGGAATTTCTTGTACTAATTAAGGCTTCAATTGTCTTGTAACTTCCACTTTTGATCTTGAGCTATAACAATGATGTTGGAGAACTGTTACTGTATGCCTTGTGTTCATTATGGTGCCCCTGTATTGTGCAACATTGGCAAGTAGGGTGATGTGTTTTCCTACCTCAGGCCTTTGCAGTTGCGTAAGCTGGATAAGCTCCCCCTAGTATGGTTTTCCATACCGCTACGTCTTCATGGACACAGGATGCGAGGCAAAGCACTGCACTTGAGAGTTTTATTTTTGAACCTCAAGGAAGGCATGCCCTATTGCATGTGGGTTTGAGTCCACGTCCCACCCTATGAAAAAAGGCATCGGCTTAGGTGATATCAGGCCCGGAGAAGGCGCCACTCTGGGACTGACATTCACTATTTGCCACTTTTGCACAGTAGGATAGGGCCTCTACCTTCACCTGTGTTCATAAAATAAAGAAGGGGGAGCTGTGGCGAGCCGCCTCACCACCATGATAAGATGGCGCTGGTTTCCTGAAGTGCTTTCTAGGTAAACAAGCCCATATTTGGTTAAGCCAACTGTTGCAAGTGGGAGCACCTATGAACATAGGCCAAGTGGCAGGAGTAGATTGACTATTGCAAGAGTATAAAAGTGTATGAATTCGGCTCAAGAGGAAGAAGAAGAAAAACCATGGTTTTATAATATTAAGGTCCTGATTAAACTGCTGAAGGAAGATTCCTGTGTCGTGCTTTCTTGCGGGCGAGGGACACGACACTAAACTATTAGACATTTCATGGAGAAATATTTTATAAAGGAAAAAAAAAGGTTGAGAAAATGATTTAAATTATGTGACTAGTGATATGAAGACAAAACACCAGAATACTGAAATGTTATGGGTCAAGAAAAGGGGGTGCTGAGTGTTACTCTTCGGTCAGATAAATTGGACACTGTAAAGAGAAATGATCATTTTAACTTGAAGTCTTTCTTGACAGTGAATGGACAATTTATTGAGATGGTGCAAAGGAAACACTGATTTATTTTGTTTTGATAAAATTCAAAGGTGGAGGAAAGAAGGAAATATAAACCTTGAAAATAAACCCTCATAGAAGTTTCCCTTTGAAAAGGAGAAAAATAGAAACAATACCTGAAGGAAATGTCATGTACATTTCTAGAATCGTGAAAAATTGTAGAGATAACTCACTGATAAAAGATGATCTTAGGGAAGAAACTAGTGGATAGAATCCATGACATACGTTAAGAGTTTGGACTTAAGTAGTAGTAGGGATCCTTCATTTGCAATAACAGGAAAAAAAAATGCAGCGAGAGTGAGTTTAGATTAAGCAGACTGATAAGGAGATTATGGACTCTCAACCTCAAATTCCCCTCATCTTTAAATTTTCTCTCAATTTAGCACAGGTTAAGTCTTATAACTTGTCCATTATCTTTTCAATCCTGGCTAACACAAGACTAGCTTTTTTGAGAACCAGAGATCTTGAAGAAAAAAAAAAGTTTAAATTGATGAACTCTTTTGACTTAAAGTTTATTATTTATAGTATGGTTAAAATTGATACAAATAAAAAACAACAGCTGTGAAGGATGGTAGTAGCAACGGTTTTACCATTAAAAATAATTTTCCTTCTGAGAGTAATAGGGAACTATGTATTTCCTGAATTCTATTTGCCATAGAATTATTCTAGAGGAATCTTAAAGTTTGTGCATTCAAATATCATTCCTTTCTTTTCACAATGTCAGAGTATTTAATATTTCTCTAGGAATGTTCAGACAGAGAGAGTGAACCTGGATGAATTGTATTCCTGTGAGGAAGGGATCAATGAATTTGCCTAAGATATTATCTATGAGAATTTACTCTTTTTTATTGATTTTATGGAATCAGAGAATGGGATTTAGTGTTTTATCCATTTATATTCTAGTCACTGAGGTAATAATAGCTAGATGGTACCTAAAGTAGAAAGTGTGCTTTAAAATAAGAGCATTCTCTCAATTGATAATAGTTTCCACTGTAAAAACTAAAGTTGGTTCTTCCTCAATTCACTGTTTCAGAGAACTGTTATTAGTTGAGTCAAAACTTTAAATGGCTTTTGTTGTAAAATAAACAATAGGTATATGACATTTGATGAGAGGGATGGTTTATTGTGACAACGCAATCACTTTCAAGTATTAAATTTCAGAATGAAAACCATAAATCATTCACCTTGCAATAGTGAAGTTTGACTTATTTCTCTGGTCCACATCACTTATGGACACCAAGGACAAATGAGTCAAAATGATTCAATGAAAAAAGTTCTTAAGCAATAACTACATAGTTTTACCACTTGCATGGATGGAAGTGTTAAATCCTCTCTGCTGTCAATTCATTAATGATCTATTGGCTATGATTACTTTTCTATTTCATGAGATATATTATTTTATTGTATAATATGGGTTGACATATGATATAATTAAGACCAGATATACATATCAAGATTGTGTTTGCATATAAAAGTATACACTTGATTTATATAGTTAAAAGCACTTTAAGACTATCTGCAATGAACTACTACATCCCTAATATGGAAATAAATTTGTGTTCTATGTTACAGGTACAAAGAGGTTTATTCTGCAGTTTATGAAAATAAATGTGTCAACATAGATTTTATTTTAGAATTAAATTTAATATTATTTAATTATATTTGTACATGATGCTCTAGAGTTTCTAAACTTTAATTTGTGTACAAACCACATCAGATCCTATTAAAAAGCAAATTCTGATGCAGTATATGGGGGAAAGGCTAATATTTTTCATTTCAAACCCTGTTGTGATACCAATTCTGCTGTTCTGATGCTCACAATGTAAGTAGGAAATTAGTGTAAGGGTGTATGCTTTTGAATATCAATAGATAAATGATATAAAATATTTTCAGTGCTAACAATAGTTAAATGCCAACATGAGTGCCTAAATAAAATAGTCAAGAGGCTAAGTACAATTCCTAACTCTTCTCATTTCTATTTCTTATTTTCAGTTTAAATAGACACTATTTCCAAATCAGAAATATGTTCATTAATTACTCATGCTGACTTCAAAATTAAAAATACAGCTAAAATATATGAGGATATTCTATGACAATGTGCTTATTTGGGGAAATTTAACTTTTCTTACCTTTCTCTCATTCTTACTTCCTCCTGCACAAGAATCTGCATAACAATGTGTTTTATCTGCACAAAGTCTAGAAGTCTAGAAGTTTGTCTAGAAACAGGAAACCCGGTAGATGTTAGTGCTAAGCATCAGATGATTTTACAGATCACATATTATCTCTTTACTCTTTCACTCATTTATTTTTAGGAAACTAATAAATACCAACATTAATTGTCATTCCAAGTTTTTCTTTCAAACATGTAATGTCCTCCAAAAGTCGTGTTCAAAACAAACATCAGAATGGCTAAAGATGCATCATTTGAGGACTGTGAAAATAACTCAAGTATTCTGATTGTACATTTTTATTCAGTATGTTGCTAAGAAAGAAAGTATAAAAACACTTCTTATAATTTACATATATACATCTTCACAAATATATAATTCTTATGTGTACTATACATTATTTTTATGTAATTCTAGTTTTCCTAGACTTAAAGTTTCCATAATACCAACAGCCACATGTGAACTTCACAACAATGGGATTTCAGATCAGTAGTTGACAAAACAACAGCTGTTAGATGATTTTTAGAGGAATTGGATCCACATTCTCACAGGTTCATTTAAAATGTGTGCAAATACGGAGATTTTCCGAATTAGGTTCATCTTTTGGATGATAGTGCTAAAGATAAAAATATTACACAGTTATATTTATCACATTTGAAAGCCCAGTCTAATGGTTTGTCATGATCTGCAAATAGGCTGTTTAAGCTTGATTACATTTATAAAAATAAACTGGGAAAAGTTTCAAAGTTGATAGAGAAGAATACAGATAACAATAATGTCTTAATATGCACCATACTTTATGCTTTTAGAATGCAGCTTAAGGTTTCTAGATCCCCATACACAGTGACCCGTCAATAACATATCTCTAAGCTAATTCATATAATTTATTTGTATGTAATTAAAGTAGCTTATCTTTTGCTTATTATTTCCAGTTATGTGACTCAATTCTAAAAACTCAGATGTCTGTGATAGTCTTTTAGTATTATAAACTTTTCTTTTCTTTGGATAGACCAAATGATATGTACTTTTGCTTAATAGCACAATATTTTGAGGTAATTATACATGGTACAATAGTTGAATGAATCTAACTAATTATGTATCACCCTAAATACATGTAATTTTTTTATGATGTGAACTTTTCAAACCTTTTCTTAAGTAATTTTCAAGGATACAATATATTATTTATATTTCCATTATTATAATAATAAAATGTTTTATAATTTGATTTGTTAAAGTGACAAAAAATATAGCTTTGCATTCTTTACTCTGGAAAAGGGAAATTTGCGAGTGCACACTTAAGTGAAATATTTCCTTTCAGCATAAGCATATTGCAATCTCTATGGAGCACATTCATAATTAATTCTCATATCCAGAAAATCTTGGGCCCAGAACTATCATAAGCAAACTAATTAACTTTTTCTCAATCATGATTAATTGGAGTTTGCAAATCAACAAAAATAAAAGTCAGATTACTTTCATGACAATATCATAACAGCAAAATGAAGTAAAATAATACATTATTGATTCAATCTACCTTAATTATTATAAATAACTAAAAAGTTGTAAATATGAGCAAATATGTTGATGAATTTATAGCTTCTACTTATTTATTGTTCCTCATTCCATTTCATTTAAATTCAAGAAATATCAAAATTTTTCCTTCTTATTTTTCAATTTACTAATTTGGTTTATCTTTAAGTATAATTATTGTATTAAATGTTTGAATTAATCTTAATGAATTAAATTATTTTATTTTAAAAATAATAAGTGACAATTTTGCATTAATAAATATTATTTTGATAATTAGCTAGTTTAGAGTTTATTAGCCTAGATTTCTTAGAAATAAATCACTATAGTTTCATTATCAGGTGTAATTTCATCACACATAAATTTTAAGTGCTTTATGCATATTTGTTGAAACACAGTGAACAAGAAATTGCAATATTGTTAATCAATAAAGTAAGACTGGCTATATTGCCATTTTATGTAGGGACCACCTTTCAAACTCAGGACATTATCCATCAAGTAATCAAATATAATTTGCTTTTTAAAAAATCTCAGTGTAAGCAAACTTTTCATATTTGATTTCCTTTAAAATGTTAAGGAATGTTACTTATTATTCATCTTAGATATAAATATCCCCTTTAAAGTATAAGATTAAAAACTTCTAAATAATTAAATGTTTGGAATTCTTGCCCAGTTGAGTAAACAGTATACAAAATTATATGTGAAAAATGCTTGAAATTATCAATTTTTAATTTTATTTTACTTACCACTTCAAATTCAATACCCAAATATATTTTGTTAGAACACTGTAGTAGACATAAAAATCTCCAATATTTTCTTGTATATAATATGTTATTTGAAAATCAGTTACTTTCTACAATTCTTGTCAGGGAGAACTTCTGTGTATCTCATGAGTTATTATATTCTCATAAGGAAATGCATGAGTTACAAGGAGTAGTTTACAAACTAAGACTGACTTCAACTATAAATTTGAATTCTTGTTAAAAATCATGAAATTGATATTAACCAAATCATAGTGTGGTCTTTAATGAACAATTTGTTGTCTATCAGACCAAGAGAGACTAGGTCCCAAATATACAGGAATGCACTGGGTGTTTAAAAGGCAAAAGGTGTAAGACAGTCATATCTTTGACAGACAAATCACATTCCATTCACTAGTTTTCTGTCCTTGGAGTATTTGCATAACCTATTTCTCTACTTCATTTTCTGTATGCATTTATTTTATAGCATTTAGTATCTCACTGCTCTAGCAATGGAATGTTATATTATTTGTATTTGTCAAAAACAAAACAAAACATTACTGCACCTTTTTATGATTATCTAGATATAATGGTTTGTATGTGAGGTGTCCCCAAACTCATGTGTGAAAGAATGTGAGACGGATTAGAGAATAAATGATTGGATTATGAGAGCCTTAACCCAATCAGGCAGGTAGGGTGTGGCTGGAGGAGGTGGGTAACTGGGAACATGCCCTTGGGCATATATTTTTTATCTGGTGAGTAGAGTCTCTGTCTGATTCCTGATCATATCACAATGTGAGCCCCTTGCCTCCACCACATTCTTCCACCATGATGTTCTGCCTCACCTTGAGTCCTGAGGAATGGAGTCACTCTCCATGGACTGAGACCTCTGAAACCATGAGCCCCCACATAAACTTTTCCTCCTCTAAAATTGTTCTTGGCAGGTCTTTTAGTCATAGCAGTGAAAAAGCTGACCAAAACACTACGTAACTTCAGGAAGTAGTATAATTTGACGGATTCCCATCATGTTCCAGGAAGTTCAGAAAGGCTATTAAGATGGTAACCAAACTGCACTCAGGAATTATATAAGCAGCAGTGTAATGTTCTAATTTTCCCATTTAAAATATTGAGTTTGAAGTTAATTTTCCATCCATTTACAAATTTATAAAATTTATTTAAATATATGTAAAATCATTAAAGTAAGTCAGGAACACTTGAAAGTTTCTCATGTTAATTTAATATCCATGCAGGGCAATTTTCTAATTAATCTCTTTCCTTTGACTCAGCATTCATTTTTCAATTAATACAGTTTTGGAGCTGTTTGCTAAAGAGAAACCTTAATATTCTGTATGCACAATATAATTAGTTTGTGACTCTTATGTCCCTTAAGTGATATGTCCTATAATGGAAAAAACCCTCAAACCTTTGCATTTACTAGCATAGTTCCTAGGAATATTCAAATACAAAATGATTATTATAGTGTTCATTTTCTGAAGGTATCAGGATATGACAGTATTAAGTATGAGTAGTGAAATATGTGTTAAATATTTCTTTGAAATAATAATGGCTCAAATTGAAAACTATAACTAGAAATTGTTTATTATTTTTCCTTAAAAATTATGTGTTTCACAGATATCAAAAAGATTTAGTTTCAACCACATAGTCTGCCATTACTTTATATTATTGGTTTTGCAATTTCAAAGTATCATTTAAGTTTCATAATTCTTCTAGCTATTTCTCATGTGAGAAACTGTAACTCTACATGACAAATGAAACAAAAATACATACCATACAATACTTGAACTTCTCTTTTTTATAAACCTTTAATTAAATTTTAGAAAGTTAACTTTTTCCTGTGTAATTTGAGTCTGCAAAAAAATGATAGCACAGGGTAATTGCACAATCCCATGTTCTCAACCATACTAAACAGAAAGCAAACACACAGGGTATGTAACACAGATGTAAATTAAATCTATTTTTGTGTTTTAAGACCTAGCAATTTTCTTAATGCTATTTAACCATGGCATAATGTGAAAACTGTACTAATTAATTAGAGGGCAAAGAGTGTGTTGCAGGTGCTAGTCTAGAATTTATGCAAGTGATAGACATTTTCTGCATTACTGAGCAGCAATTATCTTGCTTCACATATTACCATGATATTTTCAAGTTTTACTTTCATCAGAAATGGCTTCTAGTTACCATGAGACCTAGAAGTAGGTAAAATTGCACAGCATACTGCATTTGTTAAGAAAACAGAGGCTGATCAGGTCATTAATCCAGTATTAGATGATTCTGTACAGATAGTTTTGTTGCTGGAGATATGAAGGCACAGATGTATTTGTTCATTGATGTAACTGTGTGAAAGCATGCTGTACTTTTTTTCCCTTCTAAAAATATAAACAGTGAGTAAAATTATGTTTTAACATGACTGATTATTGTTAGTGCTTGCATATTACTTGTAAATATCAACTTAGTTTTAAAATTTATCACATATAATTCATTAAAATATACAATTATGTAATGCTATTTAAGCATGGTTTTGTATTTTTATTACAATATATTTTATTGTCTACAAAATGCTTTTTATAAAATAATATGATATATGTGTAACTTTACCATCCATAAATGTATTCATTGGGGAAAGGGGCAAAAATATGTATATGTAAGTATACATATATATTTAAACATGGTAAAGTTATAAGTATCTTATTACCTAAAACATTTTATTGATTTATATATATATGTGTGTATTTATAATATATAATATATAGTATATTGTATATGTAAAGTGATATACATATGTACATATACGGAGATATGTAGTGGAATTTGGTGGAAATGTGCATATATGTATAATTATTGTGGTACTTTCTCCAAGATTTCCTTAAGGTAACCGATTATGCTATTATTTTTATTATCATTTAACCAATCTTGAAATAATGAAACGAAGTGAATATGATCATCATGTGTGTATAAATAGCTAAGAATTGAACATGAGTTAAAGAAATAGAGAAATTGAGGATAACTTCTTGTTATCCTACTTGAGTAACTGTGTGGATGATTTAGAAATATATTGAAGTTGGGGAGCAAGTCACTTTATGGGTAACCCAAGTGGTCATATTTAGAATTGCTAAAATGTTGGCATATTAGTATTTCACTTATTTGGGTTATTATTTGTTATTGTTGAATTGAAGGAGTTTTTCTTATGTTCTGCACATTAATCCTTTGTCAATTATATGATTTGTGCTTGCTTTCTCTCATTCTTGTAGGTTAGCTTTTCACTGTCATTTATGTCTTTTGATAAACAAAACTTGTCATTTTGTTTTTGTCCAGTTTATCTATTTTACTTCTATTTCCCATGCTTTTGATATCAAACTGAATATATTACAATATGAATCATAAATCAAACACCTTAAACTTTTTTTATGTTTTCTTCTAAGATTTTTATAATTTTGAGTCTTAACATTTAATGGACTATGAGTTAATTTATGTAATAAATTGTACACTGTAATAAGGGTTCAAATTCATTCTTTTGCATGTGGATATTCAATTTCCCCCACAATAATTGGTGATGAGATTTTTCTTTGTTTTAGTACCTTTGTTAAAGTTCATTTGATTCCATATGCAGTTTACTTATGTCCACTACCAGTGTTATTTAAAAATTTATTTTCCAAAGATTCATTGTTAACTTACAGAAATATAAGAAGTTTTATGACAAAATTTACACAGTAGTCACATGGAAAATTCATCAATGAATTGTCTTTTTTCATGGTTTCTATATATTCAACACATATTCTGCATGTTTTTACTTTTTCCTTTTCATTTTTTGTTTGTTGAACACATTTGCTATGACTTCTAGTAAAATGATCAGAAATTGGGAAGAGAGCTGACCACTTTGCTGTGTGCTCAATCTTTAGGAAAACATTAAAAATTTTGTCTTTTAACTACCATGATAATTGTGTTTTTTTACCCTTTATTAAGGCTGATAATAATTCTTTCTATTCTGGTTTGTAAAGAGTTTTCATCATAAATGAATGCCATATCTGCTTTTGGATTTGCACTAATCCTGTTGAGATAAGTATATTACTTTTCTCTAAGTATTTCTTCAGGTGCAAATATGCTGATATTTCTTATTATTAAACCAATCTTGAACTAATGGAATAAAATGAACATGGTCTTGGTGTAGTACCCTATTTATATTTCAGGAATATATTTAGTAATATTTTAATAATGACTATTGCAGTAATGTTCATCACAATTTCTGGCTTATATTTTTTTCTGGTAATTTCTTTATTATGTTTTGTTTTCAGAGCCATGCCTGACCTAAAAACAAAACAAAACAAAACAAAGCTTGGTAATTACACTTTATTTCTTATTTTTCTAAAATAAGATTGATTTTTTTTCTTAAATATTAGGTAGCATTCTACAGCAAGTTTTTTTCTGATCCTATTTTTTTAAATATTGTATTACTATATTTAAAGAAAATTTTTACAAAACCCCGAGCGATCACATTTTAATATTTATTTTTCCACAACAATGTGAATTTTAAGCCTTCATGACAAAAGAATAGGAGTTGCTTAGACACCAAATAATAACTACTTTATCTTTTTTATTGTAAACCACAATTTCTGAAGGATTCTGATGAGAATATTATAAAATATGAATATAGTACATATAATGTGGAATTTAAGAGTTATTTTTCCTACTTCATATTTTTAGTTTGTAAAATTATTCTCTTTGACTTTTGAAAGTGTATTGCTAATGTTTTGATGATCATGATGCTAATTGATGCTGGCGGTGTGTCCAGTTGGGGTTCAAGTTCTTGGCATTCTGGATGAAACATTGAGTAAGATAACAGGAGTAACACTGTCCAGATTTATTAAAAGTGAAAATGAAATGACACTTCGTAGACGAATCGGAGTGGGCTAAGCTAGAGAGTGTCTCAAGGCAAGTCTTGTCTTGTATGCTGAGTTGTGCCTTGGTCCCTTCTCTGCACAGACCTGATTAAAGACCTTGCCCCATTTATTCCCATGGGTTGCTTTATTCTCACCTAATTAGAATACAGCTTCCATCGTTGACTTCGTTTTCACCTGATTAGAATATATGAATGGTGATGGAAATTGCCAGGGTGTTAAGCTCTCATTTGTGGAGTTGTCATGGTAATGGGACTTACCTAAACAGGACATGAGGATTCACCTACCTGTCTTTTACTCCAGCTGGTATTTTCCTTCTATCCTTCTTTAACATGTTGACTTCCACAAACTCCTACTTCAATAATGACAATGATGATGATTACAAATTAATAATGGTTAAGATCATGGGATCCAAAGAGAGCTCCCCTAACTCAAATTTTTAGTCACCACCTATATGCTTGGAAAGCATTTGTATTTACAGTCTTTCTTAGTCAAAGTACATAAAAACTGAGGATATTTAGTATATTCATCTTCTTGAGGAATTTTGTGAGGAGGAAATGAATTCACTAAGTATAGCTTGTTAAATTCTGTCTGGTCCTAAGAGCATATATCTATTTTAAATTATTCTTAATTATTGAATATTACTATTACGTACTTTCTCTTGGCTGTCAAATAAATATTTCTGAGATGGTATAGGTTATGCTGGGATATGGAAGATGTGGAGAATGGAATTTAATGAGAAAAAAACGAGGTAGAAGTGGTTCAAAGACAAGAGAGCAGTTTGCAATGCATAATAGAGAAACTAGTAGATTCTAGTGTGGCAGAAACCTGGAGAATAGACAGGGAGCTGACGCATATGGAACAGAGCTCAGACTAGGAAGAGAAAAAGATGTGCAGTTTTATCAGAAAGCAATAGAAAGGTATTAAAGTGTTTAAAACAAGGATGTAGTGCTCATTTACAGCAAGGTCTATAAATTCCAATTTCTATGTATTATAGGGAAGTAGCACAGATGTGTGAAGGATCAAGTGTAAGACTGTCTGGAGTGAAGGAAGAGGATTTACCCATTTATATTTGACACTCAAAGGAGCACATCTAACATTGCCATATTCTACAATCTAATTTAAGATAAAATCTACCCCCTTAACTGAGTAAATATTTTATGGACTTAATAGGTAAATAAGAATTTCAAGATAATAATATACATCCAGAGTGCTATGGTCTGAATGTATGTGCCCAACCGTGTAAATTGATGTGTTGAAATCCTAACCCTCAAGAAGATGGGATGGGAAATGGGGCCTTTGGAGGTGATTAGGCCCTGAGGGTTCCGCCCTCATTAATGCAATTAGTACCCTTCTTAAAGGGGCTCCAGAGAGCTGCCTCATCTTTTTCAGAAAGAAATGGTGACTTACATGAACCAGGGAACATGTCCCCACTAGACACTGAATTTACTGATGCCTTGGTCTTGGAATGTGAAACATTCACAACTGAAAAATAAATTTCTATTTTTCTTCAACTATGCAGACTATGATCATTTCTTATAGCAGCCTGAATGATAAGATTTTGATACATGCATATTTATCCTCTTTATCCTTTTGTATATGCACAAATTCATATATAATTCTAAAAAATGGAAATTGTTGAGAAATAGTTGATCTCAGAAAAGAAAGCAAGAGAAATACACAGAGGAAGTTTGTGAGTAATAAAACACCTTATTACTTAGCACTTTTTTCTTTCCAGATTTGAGGTGCTAGGGAGAGAAAGAATGTGGAAGATACTATAAAAGTGTGGATACCATGACACTGAATGTTATGGACCCAATGTTTTGTCTCCCCCAAGTACATATGTTAAATTCTATTTCCCATGTAGTAGTAAAAGGAGGAAAGACCATGGGGAGCTGGTTAGATTTTGATGTGGAGCCCTCATAAATGATTAGTGCCCTTATTAGGAAAGACATAAGAGCTGACTCAGTCTCTCTTTTTCAGTTTCTCTCCGCCTCCTGCTTTTCCCTGCTTATTTTCCTCTTTCCCTCCTTCTGCTCTTCACTTTGTGAGCATACAAAGCCAGTGATCTGCAGATCAACAGGCAGGCCCTTACAATGGCTCTGCCAGCAGCTTAACATAGGATTTCTTGGCTTCCAGAACTATGAGAAATGTATTTGTTGCTCAAGTCAAGACACTGAGGATCAAGATTTCTAAGAATTTGAAAAAACAAAAGAAAAATGAGAGTTTATGCAGTTATCATCATCTGCTGATTGAGCTTTACATTTAAAATTTTTTTTTCTTTGAGGGGTCATATGCTCCATTTCAAGTTTGTTCATTGAGGTTTTAGGATAATAAAAATAGATTTTCAACTTGTGACTTCATAAACTCATGATTAGAGCTTAAGAGAAAGAAGCATAGAAAATATGAATTGTTGCTACTGTGACAGTAAAATCAAACAAAGAACTTTAAAAAAAATTCTATTTCAAGAAAAGGAGCTATGTTAGGATACAAAAGGAGAAATGAAAATAATGCTCCTTATTATGGAACTTAATATCTAAGTAAATTAATGTTGACATAATGCTTCAAGTACTAAGAGATTAAATGTATGAAATTTTGCTTCACATTTAGTTTGTTCCTAATTCTTTGAACTAAGAAAGTGAATAATGATTTTATTTTATTTTTATAGAGTAGTTATTGAAATAGATGCTATTTGTAACACTGAATTATATATTTTTCTGGGTCTTTTTTGATATGACACAACTTAAACTCATTTTCTGTGTGATTTTATAAATTGAGAACATTTTCTACTTATAACCATTTGTGACCGAATCATAAGAGATTGTTATTGAAATTTTTAATTGAAATTATGTTGTTTATCAGAGATAAATAAGTTATTGCATGAGCATATATAAATTCATATGACTACATGTATTGTGGTAAATATTTGTACTGTGCACAGTATATTAAATGAATGTCATGAGAATGTTCAAATTGTTATAAGTAAAATTTCTCAACATGGCTATACTTGCATGGAAAACATTCAATGATTACATTGGTTCGTGTTTTAAAAATGGGTATTGAACAATGTGCACTATCATAATTAATTTCAAATATTCTGATTGCTGTTGCTTTTAAATTTGGAAAGGAATATAGCCTGGTCAAAAACAAATTAATTAAGATTATTGCCCCAAAATATATTTTCTTGTTTGTGTGAAAATATGCTATTAGAACAAATAGGTTTTACATGCCTGAGCTGATGAATCCCATCACTGAATCATGTTTCCCCATGGCATATTTTTATTTTTTTTTACACTGTTAATAACTTGCACAATAGTAATCACAAGCTTTTCCCCATTTCTATCTTGCTAAACATTCTATTCTTTATGTGACAGTCAACAAGAAAACACTGAAGGGGAGCCTCATTTTAATAGTAACTTGAATATTATTATATAAAAATTTTACTCTACAGAAATGAATAACATTAACATGGTTTGGGGTTAAGATGCAATTTCAATGTACTTAATACTACTACTATGACCTCAGAAATAACTCTGGTGATATTACTGACAAAAAGCCTGTTTAAGAGGATAATGTTTGCACATTAACATAGAGGACAACATGTAACATGACATTAAACTGCTCCTTACAGAGTCATATACCTATAAAAGTAAAAGCCCATGAAAGTGCTGAGATTATGCATTTAAAAGTAATCCTGGTTCTTAATTTTATCAACTGGAATGTATAAGAGAATTGGATTCACTTCGTTAATCTAATTATTTCTAAAAACGAGCTATAATTTTAAGACTAGGCAGACAAATTCAATCACATGTCCACATTTCTTAAATGACAATCTTGTCTCAAGGTATGCTTGCATATTATTTCAGTGTTGGACACAGATTTTAATTAAGAAAGCATAATGAGAGACATTGGTAAATAAAAATATAATTAAACAGAACAGAAGACAAAACAGTTTGGTTAAACAGGTACTGGGACTATTAACTATTCATATACAGGAAAAATAGAACTTAACTCCTATTTTCTACCTGAACAAAATTCTATTATATATTAAAATTTAAGTTTGAATCATATATCATAATATAGTAAAATACCTTCATGATGTGGAGGTAATATTTTTAAACCACTACACAAAAAAAGCACTTACCACAAAGGAAGTGATTATTTAAACTATCAATATTAAAAACATCAACAAAGGAACAAGAAGAGAATAAAATTGAAAAGTATCCTTTTAGAGAATGTTCACAACTTGTATCATTAAAATATTACCAATAAAATATTGTGCATATTAGTAAAATGTTGTGCATATCAGTATATGCAATTTTATGAGGAAAATAAACTATAAATTTGATCACATTCATCAGCCACTTCTAAAAGGAGGTTCAACGGGTTTTCCTCAAAGTCTCTCAATTTATCAAGAAATTTAAAAAGCAAAGACTTATGTTTATGACTAAATTTCTAAAGAAAATTATGAAAACATTTTGAGGATATGTATCAGTGAATCTTTTAGCAAAAGAGTAAATTGTTACAAGTATTTTGTAAGATCTTTATTGAAGTTTAGCAATAGCTCCTGAGGTTAAACACATGCATGTTCACAAATATAGGCATACATGTATGTATGTATGTAAAGTGAAAGTAAACAGGGTTATGTTCATACAATGCAATATTTAACAATAGGAATAACAAACTATTTTAAACCGTTTATAAAGTTAACTCTCACAAACACAATTTATCAAAGAACTGAAAAACAAGCCAGGCATGGAGGCACATATCTGTAATCCCAGCAGTCTCAGGTGTCTGAGGCAGGAAGATTGCTAGTTCAAGGACAGCCTCAGCAACTTAGTAAGGCCCCAAGCAACTCATTGAGACCCTGTATCTAAATAAATATAAAAAGGCCCATGGATGTGGCTAGATGATTAAGCACCCCTGGGTTCAATTCCTGGTACAAAAAAAAAAGTTGTCCTTACTGTAATTATTATTAACAACAAAAACAAACTATAGTTTTAATTTTAAATACGTAGGAAAGAAATGTGTAGATGGGATACAAAGCAGTTAAAGAATAGATTGAAGAAAGAGATTTGGAAGAGATATGTAGATTGCTGCTTTACTGATTATCATATTCCTTTTTCCATTTGATCATTACACAGTGTTTAATTGCTAACCAATACATTAGGTTTTTCTTTCATATTTCGTGTTCTTTATTTTCTTTTACAATAAAAAGTGAAAAGTCATATTTATACTTAAGACACAGAATAGAAATGAGAAACTAGATAGTGAGTATAATGAATATACTGAAATAAATATGCTGCTAATGAAGCAGTTGCAGAAATGCAAATTCAAACTACACTGAGATTTCATTTCACTCCATTCAGAAAAGCAGCCATCAAGAATGGAAACAAAAATAAATGCTAGAGAGTGTGGAGAAAAAGGAACATTTTTACACTGTGGATGGGACTGTAAATTACTACAAACCCTTTGGAAAACCATATGGAAGTTCCTGCAAAGACTAGGAATGGAGCTACCATAAAACCCAGCTGTATCACTCTTTAGTATTTATCCTAAGAATTTATCCTAAGAATCCATAGCATTACATGTATATCCATGTTTATAGCAGCACAATTCATAGTAGCCAAAGTACCGAATCAGTCTACATGCCCATCAATGGATAAATGGATTAAGAAAATGTGGGACATATGTACAATTGAGTTTTATTAACTGTAAAGAAAAATGAAATTATGTCATTTGCAGGAAAATGGATAGAACCAGAGTATATTATGATAAGTTAAATAAACCAAACTCAGAGATCCAAGGGTCATATATTTTTCCTCTCATTCATGGAGCTAAAGAAGAAAAAGAAAAAGTTTAGGGTATTTCATAAAAATGTAAGGGTTAGTATAGTAGGAAAGGGATCAGAGGGAGGGAGGTGGAAATGAAGTATGAAAGACTGGGGAATAATACTGTCCAAATTGTATTGTTATATTGTGTTCATGTATGAACATGTAACAACAAATCCCACCATTATGTATAAGTGTAGTACACAAAAAATATGAAAAAAACAAACAAAAAAGAAATGCATTGCTAATGAAAAAAGAGAAGTGCTTAGATATCAGTTAGGGGTTAAGTGATTATATTTTTAAAACTTTTGTTTATTTGTTAAATTATGGGAGACAGTATAACTAGAGATATATAATAGTAGTTATTAAGCAACTATATATATTCTCATAGGTTAATAAACAGAATGATATAATTATGAACAACCAAACTAGAAAGTTTATGAATTAATATGATAATGGAAACAAATGAAAAATAATCAATATTGTCAACAAAGTAAAATATATAAAGAAAAATATATACACATAATGTGCACACTACCAAGGAAGTACGCATTTTGAAGTGAACGCAGCATTGTGACACATGATTTTAGTAAAACGTCCAATATTACAGATGAATTTCTGGTAAATATCATAAAACTTTAAAATATGATTTTTCTTAAATGTAGAAATTTTATATCTAGTTTTTAAATAAAAAAGTTAATATTTGTAGCTCCTTAGTGATTTTAAATTTTATTATAATACCTTTAATAATTATTAAAATAGAAAATGCTAAAATTATCATGTATAGGAAAATGACCAAAATTATTATATTTTTGAATTTCTAAAAAGGCATCTACGAAATTATTATTACAGAAGCTTGAAGAAACCATATTCAGTATTACCCTAACACTTTATTGAGGCACTTATACAGTTCTGATTATTCACAGATAGTCCCATATGCTTTCATAAGTAATTAAAAGTAATAATGATAAGTGCTCATATTCATGAACCACTTTACCTCAGGATAAACACAGTTTTGAAGTTTCAACATTTATGGTCATATTTAACCTTTGCATTTGTCTTATGAGTAAGGATATTATTCTAACATATCTTTGTTTTCCTCATGCAAAAATGCATGACACAAAAGGTTAATTAACGTGTCCCCAACAATTCTTAAGTGGTAGAGCTTGAATTTTCCTTCTGGAATTTGCTTTTCTATCTGGGCTTTCAAACACTGTTTTGAACTCTCATCACTACAAGATATTGTTTTATAGCACAAAACTTTAAAGCAACAAACCATAATCTAACCAGGTATTATTTTTTCCCAACTTCTCTTTTTCTGAATTTCATAAGTGTCCTTTCTCTGGGGAATTCTCTGCTGAACAAAACTGATTCTTGAGGGAATTTTCACTGCATTCAGGAGCCAGGTGTAAAATTACAAAATGCTGGCAGAGACCTTGGGCAGAGATTACCTTGTGGTGGGACTTTTAGTCCCTCTACAGAGAAAGGCAAGGCTATATACATAATCCACCTAGTCTAAAACATTTCACATGTTTATTGCAGGATTTCAGAATACAGGTAACTAGAGAATTCAGATAATACTAGGAAAAAAATAAGGTGTATCACAGATAATGAACTGGAGTACTGTGTCCCTTTTAAGTAGGCGGTAGCGTCAGAGGAATGTAGCTGTGGGGTGAAAAAAGCATCCAGTCTCAATTTTCCAAGACTCTAATTTTTCAAGAGATTCATAATATAAATATAATTCAGAACATAATAAATTATGTGAAAAATGTGATGAATAAATTTAGCACACACTATCATTTCAGGTTATAACTTCGTTATAAAATATATTTGCAAGCTAACATGGCATGCAAGTAACTTTCTAAATTTCTGAATATACAAATTTCTACAGTTCTATTTTTGATCAGAATATAAATAGTGTAATCCACAGAATATTTCATATATACAAGTTTTTTTTTTTTTTTTGAGGGAAGTACTGGGGATTGAACCCAGGGACATTTTACAACTGAGTTATATCCTCAGTCCATTTTATATTTTATATTTTAGTTTGAGACAGGGTCTCACTGAGTTGCTGAGGCTGCCTTCAAACTTGTGATCTTCCTTTCTATGCCTCGAGAGTTGGAATTCCAGGCAAACACTAATGCACCCTGTGAGGAAATATTTTAAAATGTCTTGTCTGATCAGGTCCAGATTTATCATGCCATCCCCTAAAAATTTTACTTATTATTCATTCATTGAAATATATTTACTAATAATACTTATTTAATTCTATTACCACAATTTAGAAAAGAAGCTGAATAAATACGTGTAACTAATTTTCTGTGTAATAGTGGCCCAACTGGTGGATCAGAGTCAAAGATTATGTTTTAGTCATAATATATTTGCTCTAATCAGCAAATTCAACTGTTATGGGGCGCAGCTTAAGAAAAGACTGATCACCACTGAGAAGTCCAAATTTGAGAGTCTTAATTAAGCCGGCCGGCTGACTGTCTCACACAATGCCCAAAAAATGGCTATTGGGAGAACAGCCCTGACCACAGGGTTGTAGGGGTTCTTATACCAAAAATCACATCAATCATAAGTGTCTGTTGCTATGATTCAAAATTACAAACTAACATCATGAGATCATCCATGGGGGGGGGGAGGTAAGGTGACCCTTACCTAGGTACAAACTAAAGAATGGTTGCTAACATCCACACAATTACTGTTTACATGGTACATTGGTTAAGAGCAATAGAGGTTAAAGGAGAGCAATTTTTACTACATAGGAGTTGCCATTGTATATTATTAAACATGTCACGCTAAGTAACTGATGATGGGTACAGAGTCTGGGTTTTCCCATGGGAGAAACTTATTTCCTACATAATATGGAGTCTCAAAGCAAAATGGAGTCTGTTTAGTCATTTCCCTTAGAGTCTGGCCTATAGCATTCTCATGGAGCCAGATCTGCAAGCCCATCACACAACCAGTTGTTTTGTTTCAACTTGAAAAGTAAACAAAATCTATAAAAGGAAGCATGAATTAAAGAAACTCCTTAAAGTTTATTTTACAACTATTGGTCAAATTCTAATTTCTCATCAATACTCAGTTCCTCATAGTGCCACCTAATCGACTTTGTAAACTATTAAATAGAAATGACCAACTTAGATTTTTCATTTTGTCTTCAAGTATACATACTTGAAGAATAATCACAAAGCTCAGGTTTCATGGGAGAGATGACAAAGTACATCAGGGTCATATGTGAAAATGGACATTCACACACAGATACATATACATGAATTCCAAAATGAGTTTTGCTTTATTTTTTATGCTTAATTTTGTTGTCAGTTTGAATTATTTAAAAATGCCTGCATAAACTGAGAGTGTCATGAATTTGCATAACTAACTGAATAACAAATAAAGGGATTTATACCCAAAATCATTAGTTTGAGAAAATGAGCTAGATGAAAATAACTTGAAGAATTAGCTACAGGGAGTACATTGAATTTAGGGAAAAAAAAAACAACAAAGAAAAGAAGATGAGGTCTGCTAAAGTATATAAAATAATTCATTAAATATTTAATTGAAAAGTAGGTGATATCAGTGAATGCATTGGCATTACCTGGAAACATGTTAGAAATATAATTTGTTATGTTAATTATGAATGTTATAAATATGAATGTGAGGTGTCACCCAAAAGTTCCAAGGTTGAGATAATGCAAGAAGGTTCAAAGGAGAAATTAATGGATTATAGTCTTTAGCCAATCTGTGAATTAATCCCTGATGGGATTAGCTGGGTGATAGCTGGAGGCAGGTGGGGTGTTTTTAGAGAGTGTGGCTTTGGGGTATATATTTATGTCTGGTGAGTGGCATCTCTGCCTGTCTGCCTTGTGATCATCATGTGAGCTGGTTCCCTCTGCCACACTCTCCCATCAGGATTTCCCACCTCACCTTAAACCCCAAGGAATGGAGTCTGCTAAGGTTTGAGACCCTTGAAACCATGAATCCCTAAATAAACCTTTCCTCTCCTATAGTTGTTGTGGTCAGGTCCTTTTAGTCCCAGCAGTGAAAAAGCCAACGAAAACAGAAATATTTACACTTTACCTCAGACCTATGAAAATTTAGTCTGAGAATAAGGACAAAAACCTATTGTAATTAATTTTGTTCAACTCCTGTAATGGTCAGATTTCAAATACTTCCTTCTATTCACATTAAAGCATGAGAGATATCATATCCACTTTATATGGTGAAAGTATCATTACACAAATGAGCAGGTGAGACTAGTCTTGAACTTGTGATCCACTTTTCTGTGTCATTGGGGATGAGTCTTTGTAGTATATATTTTGTTCCTGGTAAGCAGGACTAGTCTCTGCTTCCTAAGTGTCATGTCCTGAGTGCCTTTCCTCTGCCACACTCTTCCATCTTGGTGTTCTGCCTCGCTTCAGGCACAGAGCAATGGAGCCAGCTTTCTACAGACCGTCACCTCTGAAACTGTGAGCCCCCAAATAAATTTCCCTCCTCTGTTCTTGCTATGTCTCATTGGTCACAACAGTGAAATAGCTGACTAAACCAAAGACCATTAGTTGACATGGTGTGTTTTTCATTGTCTCTTTGTACCACATAATTATTATAATAATAAAAATTATATTATTAATTATTAATTATTATTTAATCAAAAGCAACATTTCATAAGGGACAGTGTGGAGAGCGGTGACAGAGAATTGGTGAGCAATGACGGAGATTGCTGATGACCTCATGGCTCTAGTGCACCTGGTGCCTGGGAATGTTTCTGTGCAAGGGTACAGGATGCTCAGTTGCTGTGGTAACACCCTGCCTAAGGAGGCTCTGTGAGAAGAGTCTTATCAGCTTCGACCTTGATCTCAGGCACACAGCACCTGGGGATAGAGGAATTCTCATGCTAGACAATCACAATGTTTCACCAGCTCTGCTACTCCTGAGTCTGCCCACTTAACAATAACTTTAAACAATGGACCTCCTTGCAGGCTACACAAAGCTCCTAACAATACACATTGAAACTGTGGAAAAGCTACATAGATGTTTCTAGTTCTATAACTTTCTTTAGTATAAAGAATAATGATTGCAGTCTTTAACCTGGTAATGAGACATATAAAAATATAACTTGCTGGCGTGACTCTTTAGAGCTGCTTCTCCATCAGAGAACAGCACTCTACCTGATCCCAGTTTTCTCTTCAAAATCTCTGTGTGAGTCTTTATTTTCTAATCCCTCATTGCCCTTCACTGGTACCACTAGTCTGGTGGCAATGGCCACAGCAGGGCAGAGCAGTGAATAGAACAGGTGATAGGGCATCAAATCCACATATAAATGTAGAAGAAAAACAGAAATAAGCAACATAAATCCATATTAAGAATAATTGACTTATCTAATAAAGAAAAAAAACTACTTTTCCTTTAATTTTGAACAGGCTCAATGTGACCAACCTGCCACTGAATAATGTTTCTTTTTTTTTTCCCTCATGTAAAATATCTTATGAGTAGATAGATCAGCACTGGTCTGCACTTTTGACAGATGGGGCATTCAATAATGCTCATAGATGTCACAGTCAGTTATAACTTAATGACCAAGTAGAACATGACTGAGCAAAAGCTGATATCTTGATAGAACTGGGTATTTGGTTTTCCAGATTATTAAGATCCTCCTCTATAATGACTGAACTTTGTGAGCATTCAAAGAAGTTACAAAATGTGATCAAAATATCTACCTCACTATTAACATAGAGCTGCCAAACATCTCCATATGCAAAACTAAAACTTACTTTCTATAAATTAATGTAAATTTTTTCTCCAGCCATAGTCAATACAAAGGAAGGTGAGCATCAAGATCCACATTTGACTTTGTAAACGTTGACAGAACTTTCTTCTCTTTCTCTATGAATATGAGATTTATTTCAGCATCAGATTCCTTTAATGGTACCAGAGCTTTCCAAAATCCAAGAAGGAATTTTTGTTTATTTTTCTCTCACTCTGACAGTTTTAGAAATGTCTCAGAGACCATAGAAAGGGATGTAGATAAATAATTGCCAAAAATTGCAAATGGCTTGAAACTTTTAACTTGTTTTCAAGCTAAAACATGTTCCTTCTATACTTTCACAAACATTAATAGTTTATAAGAGATCCTGGATCACTAAAAAAGAGGAAATCTCTACTTCAAGGAAAAAACAGTAGCCAGAACATCAGCATTTTTTTAAAAAATATTTATTTTTTTAAATTTTTTACAGACTGTATTTTGATTCATTGTACACAAATGGGGTACATCACATTTCGCTTCTACAGTTGTATGCAATGTAGAGTCCTACCATTCATGTAATCATACATGTACATAGGATAGTGATGTCTGTCTCATTCCATCATTTTTCATACTCCCCTCCCTCTCATTTCCTTCTACTAAATCTAAAGTTACTCCATTCTTCTCTCACTCTCCACCACCTCAGCCCCCATTATATATCATTCTTATCAGGGAAAACATTTGGCCTTTGGTTTTTGGGATTGGCTTATTTCACTTAGCTTGATATTCTCAAGTTCCATCCATTTACTTGTAAATGCCATAATTTTATTCTTCTTCATGGCTGAATAATATTCCACTGTGTATATATACCACAGTTTCTTTACCCATTCATCTCTTGAAGGGCATCTAGGTTGGTTCCACAATCTAGTTATTGTGCACTGAACTTCTATAAACATTGATGTGGCTGTGTTGCTCTAGTATGCTAATTTTAAGTCCTTTGGGTACAAAACAAGGAGTGGGATAACTGGGTCAAAAGGTGGATCCATTCCAAGTTTTCTGAGGGTTCTCCACACTGCTTTTCAGAGTGGCTGCACCAATTTAAAACTCCATCATGAATGTATGAGTGTGCCATTTTCCCCACATCCATGCCAACATCTATTATTGTTTGTGTTCTTGATAATACCCATTCTAATCGGAGTAAGATGAAATCTTAGAGTTGTTTTAATTTGCATTTCTCTAATTACTAGAGATGTTGAAAACTTTTTCATATATTTATTAATCGCCTATATGTCTTCTTCTGTGAAGTGTCTGTCCAGTTCCTTGGTCCATTTATTGATTGTGTTCTTTGTATTTTTGGTGTAAAGTTTTATAAGTTCTTTATAAATTTTGGAGATAAGTGCTCTATCTGAAGTACATGTAGAAAAGATTTTCTCCCACTCTGTAGGCTCTCTTTTCACATTATTGATTGTATGCTTTGCTGAGAAAAAGCTTTTAAGTTTGAGTCCAGCATTTTTAACCAAACTCTCAAGTTCAAATTCCTACTAGGGAATGTAAAGAGGGTGAGATGATACCAGTGCCCTACTGGCTTTCATTGTAAGAGAGAATTCCCAAGACTAGGAATCTTAGATCTTCTATAATGGGCACAAAACTTCCCTGCCATTTGCTCATGAAAAATATATTTATTGTACTGGACAATGAACATTTCTGCCCTTTGCTATGGAGCAAATAATTAAACTACATATAAAGTAACAAATAAATTATATTAGAATATGTATACAACACTTCTGACTCAAGAATATATTTATTCTGTGGCACTTTGATGGGGACAGCATTGAATTTGTGTATTGCTTTTGGTCACATAACCATTTTAACAATATTGAGCCTGTCTATCCCAAAATGTGGAAGGTTTACCCATCTTATAATGTCTTCTTCAACTTATTTCTTCAGTACTCTATCTATTTTGATAAAGATCTTTCATCTCTTTAGTCAGATTTATTCCTCTAGTTTTTTTAACCATTGTGAATGAAATTAATTTCCTGATTTCTTTCTAATCAGGCTAATTATTGCTTTGAGTATGTTGATTTTGTGCTCTGCTCCTTTGTCACAATTTGCTTTATCAACTCTAAAAGTCTTATGATGGAGGTTTTTGGGTCTTTTAAACATGGAATCATGTCATCAATAAGCATAAAATTTTACTTATTATTTTTCTGTTTGTATCACTTTAATTTCCTTCTCTTGCTTGATTTCTCTGGCTAGAATTTAAAAAGAGTCATATTAAACAGAAGTGGTGGGAGTGGACATCCACATCTTGTTCCTAATTTTGGAGAAAATGTTTTTGATTATTCTTCATTCAATATGATGATGGCTTTGGGTTTGTTGTGCACAGCTTTTATAAAATTGAGGTAAATTCCTTCTATCCCTCACTCCCTCAGTGTTTTTAACATGAAAAAATAATAAATTTTGTCACTTTTTTTGTGCACCTGATTATTGTCCTTAATTCTGCTTATGGGATACATTACATTTATTGATTTGTAAGGGCAACCTCCATCAATATATCACTGGTATTCTTCACAGAATCATTAAAAACAGTCCCAAAATTCATATGGAAGAACCAAAGACCCAGAATAGCCAAAATAATTCTGAGCAAGAGGAGCAATGCTAGAGGAATTAAAATATCTGATCTTAAATTATACTACACAGTTCTAGTAAAAAGAAAAAAGAGTATAATATTGGCATTAAAGCAGATATGAAGAACAATGAAATAGAACATACAATAGAACAATATATCAACATAGATATCATGAAAATAAAACCACCAAAAATAAAAGCTGGAAAAAAGACAGCATTTTAAACAAATGGTAGGAGGAAAACTGAATATTCATATGTAGAGGAATGAAACTAAATCCCTATCTCTCACCTTGTATAGAAGTGAATTCAAAGTGGACTGAACACCTAGAAATTAGACAAGAAAATTTGCAACTTTTAAAAGAAACAAGGGCAAAACTGCACTATATAGACAAAGACAATAACTTTCTTTAAAAGACTCATAAAGCTCATGTAATACAACCAAAAATTGATAAATTGAATGGCATCAAATTAAAAAGCTCCTGCACAACAAGAGAACAATTTAGACAACAACAATTTAGAACATGAAGAGTGAGTTTACAGAATGGGAGCAAATCCTGACAGTTACTCTTCTGACAGAGGATCAATATTCAGAATATGCAATGATCTCAAAAAACCCAAATAACCCAATCAATAAATGAATAAATGCACTAAATTGACGTTTCTCAAAAGTGAGTGTGATCAAATATATGAAAGAAGTTTCAATATCCTTAGCAATCAAGAAAATGCAAATCAAGCTGCATTGAGATTTCCTCTCACTCCATTTAGAATGGCAACCTTTAAGAATAAAAATAATCAATTCTAGTGAGGATTTAGTGAAAAACAAACAAGTTTTCAGTGTCGATGGGACTACAAATTAGTACAGAATTCAGTAAAGAGATTCCTTAAAAGACTAGGAATGGAACTATTATATGATACAGCTATTCCTCTCCTGGGTATTTATTTCAAGGAACTAAAATCAGCATACTAGAGTGATTACATGCATATCAATGATTATTGCACACATTTTACAATAGCCATGTTATGGAACCTGCCCAAGTGTCTGTCAATAGATGAGTAAAGAAAATGTTGCACAACACACATGCACAATGGAGTTTTACTCAGTCATGAAAAGGAGAATGAAATTATGTCATTTTCTGGTAAATGAAAGAAACTGGAGAACATCACCTGGAGTGAAACATGCAATTCTCAAAAAGCCAAGGTTCAAATGTTTATTTTATTTGGAGAAGCTAGAAAGGAAAAAGGAACAAAGGGGGATCTCATGAGAATAGAAGGGAGAATAATAAAATGGGGAAAGGAGAATCAGACAGGGAGAGGAAAGGAATGCAGTGGGTATTGAAACCAACCACATTTTACTGTATCTCAATGAATCCCATTTCTTTTATTTATTTATTTTTTTTGCGGTGCTGGGGTATAGAATCCAGGGTCTTAGTGCTTGCACACAAGCACTCTGCCGACTGAGCTATCTCCCCAGCCCCAATGAATCCCATTTCTACGTATAACTATAATGGATCAACTTTGAGAACTAAAAGGGAAATCAACTGAGTAGAAGAAGGAGATGGGAGATGGAGAAGGAGAGAGAAAAGTGATAAAATTAATCAAAATATGGAATTTGATTAGGGAATTATTTAATTAGGGAATAAAAATCAAATTATGATACATGCATGTATAAATGTGTAACATGAATTCCACTATTATATATAATTATGACGCATTGACAAATATATAGTCATAGGACTTACTTAAAATGTAGGTAAATGTTTCGAACAGTCACTTCACTAAATATATATAAATAACCTTATAAGCACCTAAAAATATGTTCATTAACTTTAATCATCACCAAAATGCAAATTAAATTACAATAATATAACAATATACATAGAATACATTAAGTAAACCGAGAATACTTATTTTTGGCAAGATAGTGAACATTTTTTTTTCTGTACTGAGGATTGACCACTGACCCATGTCCCCAGTCTTTATTTATTTATTTATTTATTTTTGACAGTGGGTCTTACTAAGTTGCTTAGAGCCTTGCTAAATTGTTGAGGTTGACCTTAACTTATGATCCTCCTGAATTAGCCTCCCAAACTGCTGGGATTGCAGGCATTTACCACCATGACCAACCAACAATTTTTTATAGAGAGCAAGTTTTTTCTCGCATTGCTGATAGAAATGTAAAAAAGTACAACTACCTTGGGAAAAATATGCAGGAATTTCTTATAAACATAATATTCATGTTAGCACACAAATCACCATTTCTACTCCCACTATGTATATTATAACTTGTATATCCGATGCTTTTATCTTATTAGAACAAAAGCACTATAATAAATATTTAAATTCAACCTCTGAATCATTGATTTCTAATTCTACCTACATGTGAGACCTCTCTCTGACACACATGTGCATGCACACACACACACACACACACACACACACACAAAGATCCCAATGCCTATGCCTCACTATCAGCAAATTGAATTAGGATGTCTAGGAGTGAGTCTGGTCATTGTTGTACTTAGTGAAGCAAATCCTGTAGGAGATCAGAGCTATGCCACGCATTATCACAAGAGACAATATTACAACTTGCTTCAATTTTTTAAACAATTAAAAACAGAACACTCTTTGGTGTATTTTGCAGGCAAATCTTAAGATCATTTATATCAATTGTCACAATGACCAAAGTATTAATTCTTCATACCAACATAATATTAGAAATATAATAAATTAAGAAAACTGATATACTTTAATTTGAAATCTAGTTCTACCATTGACAAGTTATTTATCCTTTAAAAGGTGAATTAAAAATTCTGTTTCACATGTAAAAATATTGTCTCCTAGGAATGTTCTGAGGATTGTCATAAAAATATAATCCAGTTAGAAGAGTATTTGTCAGGCAGTTTTCAAAGTATTAAAATAATAATATCAAATTTTTATTAGTATCGGTATAATTATTAATAGTATTATTTTTCTTAGTTATATTAATTTCCTTTCAAAATCAAGATAGTCTGCCATATAATTGACCTGCAATTGCTAAACTTATTTTAATTCTGATTCTTGCAGCAAATACATGTCATAGGAGTACAAAAAAAACTGTTTTTGCCTCCATCTCTTTATTTCTTAAATAAATCCATGATATAGGCTGAAATATCAATGAGGTCCTATTATTATCAGTTGAGAAAATCAGGTAGGAGGTAACTAGTGAATGAAGATATGAATTATTTAATGTATATTAAAAAACTCATGGTAACAAAAATATGACAACTTCATACAATGTGAATTAAAGTTTCAATCTCATGGTGGTACTTTGTATTTGGAACACACACACACACACATGCGTGCACACTCATATATTTTTGGTACAGAGAATTGAACCCAGAGATGTTTAATCACTGAGACACATCACCAGTCCCTTTTTAAAATTTTATTTAAGGACAGAGTCACTGAGTTACTCAGAAGATCCTCCTGTCTCCTCATTTTCAGTCACACAACAGAAACTCAATTTGTATCTTCCAGAAGTAATTTCCAGGCATAAAGATTGATGAGAAAAGTTACTTTGTGAATATGTCCACGCGCGCGCGTGCGCGTGTGTGTGTGTGTGTGTGTGTGTTTATGCTGCAAGTTAGTTATCCCTATGGTCAATTATACCTAGCAAATGTACTTAGCTGTATATGAAAAGATATTAGGTTTTTAATTTAAAAGCTATAGACAAAAAAACACTCAAATTCTTATTAGAATCATGGATCTGATGATGTTTGTCTTAATTTTTTTTGTATATTGAACTGTTCCTTAATGTAATTAGAGAAATAAGAAGAAAAATTAGTTTCAATGTGTAAAATGTTTTTCAGAATGTACATGTTGCTAGCTTCTATTTGCTGCTACTATGGTTTATATTATGAGCAGCAATTAAATTTCTGGGTTGATTTCACAATCTAAGTTAAAATGATCTTTGGTAATATATAAATGAGAAAATTATCTCTGCATATCAACAATGACTTGAGTCACTAAATCCCAAAGCTGGTAGTGTTAATTTTTGTAGTCCGATTCTTTTTATTTTCCAAAATACTATGTTTAACAAAAATCAGAAAATTCTGGTGATTTTCCTTCTTTTTTAAGTCTCATATTGATTGTCTCCTGTAAAACACAAAAGCTCCAAAATTTCCTAGCTAGATTCCTCCAATTGATAGCTAACTTTTTTTCTCATCATCAGTCTCAGCTACTTCAACTTATTTCACTGATCAACTGACAAAATAATCTTCATAAAATATATCATTATGATGTGAATATAGTTTTAGAACTATAACATCATATGCAAGTTGTTCCTTCTAGTCTTTACTCTTAAGACAATATCTGCCACCTGGTAAAAACAAAAACTATTTTATTTATTCCAAAATATTTTCCAATGATTACCCCAATTTTCTTTATCAAATTAGTACTAAATCGAGCAAAGACCTTTAGGCTTTGCCATGGGTGTTTGTATGAAATATAAGAAAATTCACTACAGACGTTAGGGCAGAAGTATGACGTATTCAAAACAAACAGATCTATTAGAAGCACATTGTGGGTTCTATGTAAGAGATCATATGGTTAGTGTCCTAACAAAAAGTGTTTAGATTAGGGATATATAAGTTTTAGTGTAATAATTTGATAACAGGATATAGGATATATAACAAGAAAAGACTTAAAGTTCACTCACGATTTTTGTTCTGAACTACGGGAGTAGTTCAGTACAACTACTCCCATAGAAAGTACGAGAGCAGTGTCAATACAACTTATGTTTTGAGAAAAGAAAACTCAAGAATTAAGTTTTGGTAATCTTAATTTATAATTGCTAATTAGAATTCCAAGAGCCCTATTTGAGATGGCAGTTAGATATGTATCAACATCTGGAGGCAGATATGAGTTGGAGCTATATATTTGTTTCCTGAATTGACCTGCAAATTTTTGTGTGTTAACACAACATTTATCTCTTTAGTCACATTTCAGTACATGTTGCATGACTCTCCAAGAAATGTACTATGTCAAGAGTTCCCTGTCTTATGTGATGCCATCTTCTTAAATGAACACCGTCTATAGCCCACAGAAGGCAAGGTATAGCCTATTAGGTATAGATCCTATTAGGTAGGGATAGTTGTGCCTAGTCCTGAAGGGTTTTATAAACTTATTCTCACATAAGAATGACTAGAAATCAGTCACCTAGAGCCAAAACAATTGCAAGAGAAAGCTGAGAAATGTTTTAGTCTATCTGTTCTTGAAGAGAAAACATGAACAATAAGCATTTGGTAATCTCTAACACCCTGCACAACTAATGGAAGGGTCTGTACCAAATTATCCAGATTATAGTTCATTGTGATTAGTTTATTATTTACTCTGTGGGGAAGGGAGGATTTCTTTTGAATCAGGTGAGTTTACCAGGGCACAGATATCTTACGCAATAGAATATAATTACTCAAAATTTTGTCATAACATAGATGGACATCAAAAAGGAATTTAGAAGGGGCATATTATGCTCTAGTGTAGGAATACCTGAACATAAATGTCTGTGTCAGAAGGGGTCTTTATAGAAACATTTTGTACTAGATGACTGTATTCTCTTAATTTGGAGAATCAATTTTGACAAATGTTGCTTACAGGCTAAGATGACTTCTGAGAAATGATCCCTGAACTCAATCTTTAGAAGCTAATTGCTCCTTGAGAAAATTGGTGGGGACAGAGTCTGCTCAGAGTGAATTCAAAAGAGAACAGAAATATTACAGTTGGGAAAATAAGCAGAGAAACCATTTTTAGAGGAGATAATAGGTTGTAGAAGGGTTTTTTTTTTCTTTCTTTCTTTCATGTTTCTTCATGTACATTTATGGGACTGATTCAGTGAAGATATAAATGTCAACCATGATAAAGTAAATGGGAATAAATGCATATGTAATGAGATTAAATAATAAAATATGCATTCCATCCAGTGAAGGACCTTTCCTTGGACAGGATAATAAATAGTGCATCATTCAATGAAAACAAGTTATTCTCAAAGTTTTCACTATAATACAATGATAAATGTCTGAGAAGAGAGAGAAGATTAACTTGATTTGGACTTGGGTTTCATCCTTAAGTTATCTCATTATGTAATTATACATATTTCAAAATTCAAAAATAAAATACCAAAATCCAAAACAAAAAAGACTAAATTGATTTAAACTTTATACAATGAACACATATATTCAGATATTATGTTATCCCATTTCATTAATATGCACAATTTTTATGTTTATGTGGTAAACACAAATAATCAAATGAAAACAAAAAGGATGAAGACAGCTGAAAGTTTTATGCATTTGAGTTGGGTTTCACTACTTGCATCCAAAATTCTCTGAAACTGAAATACTAGAGTACTAGAGGAGATGTCCTGGTAAGATCTGAGTGCAGGTGGGATGTGGGAACCTTGAACACCATTGGAGAAGTCATTATTGGTAATGGCGCATCCTAGGAACACTATGAATAAGTGGGAGCACTTATTATCCTGGGTCACAAATTTAAATAGTTGAAGATGCATAATCTGTGTAATTGTATCAAATATACCTTTCTTTGTTCATACTTTGCCCCAAGACTCCTGAGCCTCTCATAATAATAAAACAAAGTGATAATTATGAATCCTATTATTCAACTATATCACACTAGATAATTCACTGTTCTGACTGACAATAAACAGAGGAATTTAACAAAATTAAAACTAGAACTGAATAGTTGAATATCCCATTTTTTCTTGTCAACTTATTGTTGATAATTACTGTTATAATCAAATGGAAAAATTCATTATCAATGTCAGAACATTTATCTGAGATGCAAAAAGTGACAGCAGTAAGCATTTTCTAAGATGGAAATTTTAAAATGAATAGGATTGAAGAAAAATTCAATGTGCATAAGCCATTCTATATAAGAATTTATTCCAAAGTAAAAACTTGAGGGATTATGTTGATCCCCAAACTTACATTTTATTAAAATACCAAGCTTTATACACAGTGTCAATTCTACATTCAAATGTATGGATGTTTCAGTTTATAAACAAAAAAATCATACTTCAAACACAGTAAGTTAATGTGAATTGCTATTAACAGTAAATACATGAATTAACATAAATACCTCCTAAAAAACACATAGTCTAGAAAACAATGAGACATAAACTAAAGCATAAAAATGTTCGCAAATGGAGGATTTTGAAAACTGCAGTGTATCCCAGCAGCTCAGGAGGCTGAGGTAGGAGGATCACAAGATCAAAGTCAGCTTTAGCAACTTAGTGAAACCTTTTCTCAAAATAAAAAATACAAAAAGAGCTGGGGATGTTGCTCAGTGGTTAATCACTCCTGGGTTCAATCCCTGGTACCAATCAATCGAACAAACAAACAAAACAAAACCAAAAGACAGCATTGCAATATGTAACAGAGTGGATGGTGGAGAGACACAGGGAAGAAAGGAGTGTTTGAAACAGAGGAAACCCAAGAATGAATCTTGCAGTCCCAATAGCAGTGATTTAATGGTACAACATCAATTTAATGGAAGAAACAAAAGCTCAGTTCACTCCTTTCCCACTATTTTCTCTTTCTGGAGTCATGCCAAATGTCATTGTCAAGGCGGTTATTTACATATAGCACCATAACATGGCAAGCTTAAAGGTTAAAGTCAGTAGTAGAAAGAACTTCATTAAAAAGGTCATATTTTAGAAATAGGAAGGTCCTTTTACAAGTAATGTTAAATGAGGAATTAAGGCAATGACCCAAATAATTAAAGTAAAATAAATCTTATGCATCTGAGAGAAAAATAGAACTTTGAGCCTTAAATCATCGTGAATTACTGTCTGCATTCATCAAATTAATGGGGTAATTATTCAGCGTGCACTTTAAATAGGATATGCATCTTCAGACTGAAGCAGGTTCTCTATGCAGACACTGATTTACTTATTTTTGTTCTTTCTCAAAATCTCAATGATGAATCTCTTTTAATGAAATGAGCTAATTATAATAGTGAAAATAGAAAAATTCTATAGTTAATTTATACTATTTGTGTTTAATTTTGGCTGGAGGAATTCATATTGCAAAAGTGTCAGACAAATGTTAAACTTGTAGCAAAGTTAGAAATCAGATAATAAAATTTTACCCATTCGAGTTCTCTAAAGTATGAAGATTAGAAGTGCAATACCACTAAAATTTTGCACACCTGTTATTTCCTGACAAACTACATCATGTTTGTCACAACTACCACAGTGCAGGGGTAGTTTTTGTACACTAGCAGCATTCATGTCTCTGCTTCAATTTCTGCTTTTCCATTTCTTCTTTCTTCTCCCCATCACCCCTCTCCTCTTTCCCTTCTCTCCTCCCTCTTCCTCCTCCTCCTTGTTTCTTCTTCTTCCTTCTTCCTCTTTCATTTTTCCTTTCAATGCCAAGAAAGACAAATGAAAAATAAGAAAGAATAACAACAAACGGAAACATTGGCTAAAACTGAGGTATGGCCTTGGAGTTTTGAGCATTTATGCCCAAAAAGTCACAATAATTTTTAAAGGAAATTAAAAATTTAAATAATATGGGAGTTTAAATAATATGGGAATTTTGTGGTGTCCTCACTACAAAAAATGAAGATAATTATGCAAGAGCATGCACATGCTAAAAAGCATAATTTTACCATTCTACAATGTGTGCCTACTTCAAAACATACGTTTTGAACCATGAAATATGTAGAATTTTTTTGTCAATTAAAAGAATGGGTGGGGCTGGGGAGATAGCTCAGCTGATAAAGTGCTTGCCTTGCAAGCACAAGGCCCTGAGTTCTATCCCCAGTACCGCAAAAAAAAAAAAAAAAAAAAAAGAATGGTAATTTTTCAAGCCAAAATTGAAAACAAAGTAGAGGATAATTATACAAGGACAAAGCTATTGGAGAGGAAAAAAATAATTTAAATTATATGAGTCTGATCTAGGTGTGAGGTAAAAGTATAGATAGGAACCTTAATGAAATATCTAAAAAGTATTTTGAAAATATATAGGAGAAAATATTACACCTTTGAGACTAACTGAATTTGTGGGCGGGTTTTAATTCTGTACCTCCCCCAAGTCCCTAAGAAAGTGACACTTCCTAATCACTTCACTCTTTGAAAGGTACTAGGGCATACAAAGTGAAATTAAGGAAAATGGTATGAAGTTTAGCGTTGATAAATATAGTCCTTTTTCCAGACATGATGATTTAAGGAGGATTCAAATGATAACAATTCAAATCACTTTAAGGACTGATTTGGTAACATGATTAACATTAGTACTGTGTGGTGTTTGGGTGAGCCTTTGTGAAGTGGGTGAGGTGGTGTGATTGAGGAAATCTGAAAGACATGACCTGTCCTAAAATATCTCCCAGACGATACTGCTCTAGGAAGTCTCACATGACCTTCAGTTTTTGGTGAACATAGGAACACAAGAAGAGCTTATTGTTTTGGATAAAACATTTCAATGCCTGCTATAGTTAAGGTTTTTCTCAAAAGAAGGTGAAAAAGATCAAGATGTAAAATGTAAGGTCAGTATCATTTAGGTCTAAAATTATATTAATTTTGTATGAGAGTTAGAAAGAATATCTATATTTACTCTTAAAGGATGGAAGGAGAATTTCAAGCAAGACCTGAAATAGCACCTGTGTGTCAGCAGCTGAGAGGTACATTTACCTATCACAAGTACCTAAGCAACAGTTTCGGAGATGGAAATGAATGGCAGGAAATCACATGCAATTTGCCTAATTTGCTAGATAATGTTGTATCCAGATCAGTTCCTGATTTGTTATTTGAGAAAGTTAAAAGGGAATGTTTTGGTAAGGAATATTAGCTCATTATTCAAGTAAAGTTGAAGATGGATTGTCAGATTCTTATACAGAAGAAAAGAAGTAAGAATGGCAGACTGGGAGGGAGAGGTGCCATTTCTCCTGAGGGAGACCCTATGCAGGAAGATGTTCATGGTGTAACTGCCACTAATCTCCAAGTCAGTATGAGTCATTAATGCAATTAGGTGTGATGTGCAATTGCTACTTATTTGAAATGAAAATTAGGAATATAAAAAAAGTGCTTATAACAATTGCTTGTCTGTCATTTATGCAGAAATAACTTTAGAATTTACTCATTCTTAGCTCTGAAAACAATTTTAACTTTTTTCCTTCTTTTTGTATTGGGTTGAACCCAGGGCTTTGTACATGCTAGGCAAAACACTCTACCATTGAGGTACAATCTCCAGTCCTATTTTATTTATCAATTGATGTTCAAAACCACACATATTTCTACTTCTTTGCTACCTAAATCATGATCAACAGAAAGATAGAACTGGTATCACGATGAGTTTTCAAATGAAAATCTTAGCACCTCCATCACATATTAAATCTGAATTCATGCATTTAAAAGGATCTCATGTGTTTCGTGTATACATTAAATTTTTAAAACACTTTCTGCAGCGCCGTGAATATATTTAACTGAATAAATATAAAATTCGAATCTGAAATACGGAACTATCACATAGGTGTGGTTGTTTCAGGATTTACATTGCAAGACAATTACCATGTAGTTATGTGATGTATAAAATATAGAGCCACAGACTCCTCTGGCATGTGTGTATGGGTTGAGGTATGAAGCTCATATTGTAAATGGTACTGTTGGATTAGGGAGGTTTGCGGAATTTCTTCTTGCTTTTATTCTCAATTTTGTATTCTAAACATACGAGATGGACTTAAATTTTATGCTTCTTAGTTACATAATTTACATTAATAAATGTTGAAGGATCTTGCAAATATCTTCAATTTTACTTCAGCAGATATTTTGCCCAAAAGAGTGAAAAGATACTGATTTTGATATTGGAGAGCAGTCTACCAAATGGGTAGATAAAATGTGAGTGAATTAACCACAATTAAGACAACAACTAGGATTTCTAGTTCATATAGTTGTCCTCAAATTCACAATCTTAATAAATGAATAAATTGTCACTCTTAAGATCCTATGTTTTTTAGATATCTCCAAGATTATTCTTATTTATGCCATACAAAGTGAAATTTAACTTAAAAGGCAGAGTCATGACAACACTCATCTTTAATAGTACCTGTTAAATCTCACTGCTTAGACTTTGGAATATCTCAAGAAACAAAAGAAAACCTCTTGCTTTAGTGGGACTTGGGCTTTAGTGGGTGGTTTGTAAATGATAAAAGAACTAAGCCACTCAGTCTAGCTACATTCAATTAAAATAATGACAGTCTTGTTAAGCCAAGGTAATTATAAAATCTGTAAGGGTATTTTGTTTGTTTATTTTTCAACTGATGTGTGGCATATATGCAGAGAGCAACATGAATCTTAAGTGTGCAGTTCGGTGTTTGATAAATAACCATGTAATTAGCCCCACTGCAAAAGACAGAGCATCACAGCACGACAGAATGCCATCTCATTCTCTCTATATGGCATTATTGCGTCCCTTGGTGAGCAAAATCACTATTTTTGTTCCAGAGATTACATTTTCTGATGTGGAATTTGTTACAGTGTGCATTTTTTTATTTCTGACTTTTATCTTGTATCTGAGAGATTGGTTGATGTTTGTGTGCAGTTTTTCTTCTATTTCTGGCTGTGTTATGGGGTGCAACTTAAGAACAGACTGATCACCACTGAGAAGTCTAAATTTCAGAGTTTTTATTAGCGGGTCAGCTGACTGTTTCATATAATGCCTCAAAAATGGCTATAAGGGAGAACAGCCCCAACCATAAGGTTGCAGAGGTTTTTATACCATAAGTCATTACATCAATCATAAGTGTCTGTGTTATGATTTAAAATTACAAACAAACATCATGGGGTCTGAATCATTAGCAAAAGGGGGAAGTGGGTCAAAATGACCTTACTTAGGTACAAACTTAAGAATGGTTACTAACATCTATATAATCGCTGTTGACATAACTGTTGACATGGTACATTGTTTAGGAAAATAGGACTCAAAAAGAGAACAATTTTTCATTATACAAGAATTGTCATTGTGTCATTTTGTATTGCTAACTATGTCGTGCTAAGCAACTATTGATGGGTTCAGAGGTGGGATGTTTCCCTGGGAGAAGTTAAGCAACTGTTGACAGGTACAGAGACGGGCCATTCCCATGGGAGAAGCATTTCCTAAGTAACATGGAGTCTCAGAGCAAAATGGAGTCTGTTTAGTCATTGTCCATGTAACCTGGTCTTTAACTTTTTCATGGAGTCAAATCTATCAACCTGTCAGAGCAACAGAGTATTCACTTGTGTAAGTGTCATAAGTTACTTCTGTATCCAAATGATAGAGAAGATTGGTGCTGGATCCAATTTTGTGACTCTGTAAATAAAACTTCTAATACTAGTGTTTTTATGTCTTTTGAAAGATATAAGCATTGCACTCTTGTCTGCTGGGTGCTCACTTTTGAGAAATCCTAGGCCATAGGTTATGTGTCTATTTAATGCTAACATGATTTCTGATTTACAATCCCACTACTAGTGCATTAGTGTTCAGCTCTTCCATAAACATTAAGTTTCTCCACCCTCTAATCAAAACTTGGAATTTTTTCTTTTTTAAAAATTTATACTACTCTGATATTTGCACAATAGTATCACATGTTAGTTTTGATCTACATTTTTTTTCTAAAGAATAATTAAAAGAAGTTTATATGATCATTGATCCATGACAGTATTTTTTTTGGTTCAAAATGTATTTATTTTTCTTCAAATGATTTTGTTAAGCAATAAATAAAACAGACATGTTTACTTTTCTAAAAAACAAAATATTTTTGTATAAATTGCTTCCTCTTCTGCCCTTGTTTTTATAATTGTCTTTTTTCTTATGAAAATGTTATTAATACATTTTGACACAGCATCAGATATGCATATTACAAAAATGCATGCGCTTTTCAATATGATAGTTTTAATACCTTGCTGATTGTGTTCTCACAACTCAATCTTTTAATGAGCACAAGTTTTTAATTTTAATATAATTAATATGATACATTATTCTTTTATGGTTGTGTTTATTTTCTGTTTAAGGAAATTTCACACAAGTTAACTTGAGTATATAAAGAGTTGTAATTTAGGATGAGTTGTCCTCCAAAAGCTCCTGTGTGAGACAATATAAGAATGATCAGGGGTGAAATGCTTGGTTTATGAGAGCCTTAAACCAATCTGTGCATTAATCCAGTTGAATGGATTAACAGAATGGTAACCATAGGCAGGTAGGTGTGGCTGGTGAATTGGGGGCGTGCCCTTGAGGTATATATTTTATCCCTGATGAACTGAGTCTGTCTCTTTCTCTTTGCTTACTGCAGAGCCATGTAGTGAGCTGCTTTCCTCTTCATCACACCCTTCTACCTTGAAGTTCTGCCTCCTCTCAGCCCAGAGCAATGAAGTTGGTTATCTATAGAATGAGACTTGTGAAATTGTGACTCAGATCAACTTCCCTCCTCTTAAATTGTTCTTTTCAGGTCTTTTGGTCACATTAAAAAAAAAACTGACAAAAACATACAGATAATACGTTTATTTTTTAAAATTCATTTTTAATGTAAACAAATGGATACATCTTGTTTCTCTGTACATGAATACCATTTGATGAATACCATTTGTGTAATCATACATTTACCTAGGGTAATAGTTTTTGATTCATTCTGTAGAGCTCATTCCAATACTTCTCAAAGTATTCCATAAAATAGAAGAGGAGGGAACTTTCCAAACTCATTCTATGAAGCAAATAACATCCTGATTCCTAAACCAGACAGAGACATATTGAGGAAAGAAAATTTCAGACCAATAACCTTAATGAACATTGATGCAAAAATTCTCAACAAAATTTTAGCAAATCACATACAAAAATATATTAAAAAATAGTGCACCACGATCAAGTGTGTTTTATCCCAGGATGCAAGGTTGATTCCACATCTGGAAATCAATAAATGTAATTCACCATATCAACAGACTTAAAGTCAAGAATCACATGATTATTTTGAAAGATGCAGAGAAAGCATTTGATAAAATACAGCACCCTTCATGCTCAAAAAACTAGAAAAAATAGGGATAGTAGGAACATTCCTTAACATTGTAAAGGTTATCTATGCTAAGCCCATTACCAATATTATTCTAAGTGGTGAAAAACTGAAAGCATTCCCCCTAAAAACTGGAACAAGGCAGGGATGCCCTCTTTCACCACTTCTATTCAACATTGTCCTTGAAACTCTAGCCAGAGCAATTAGACAGACCAAAGAAATTAAAGGAATATAAATAGCAAAAGAAGAACTAGAACTATTCCTATTTGCTGATGACCTGATTCTATATTTAGAGGAACCATGAAATTCCATCAGGAAACTTCTAGAACTCATAAATGAATTCAGTAAAGTAGTAGGATATAAAATCATTGTTAATAAATCTAATGCATTTTTATTCATAAGTGATGAATCTTCAGAAAGAGAATTTAGGAAAACTACCCCTTTCACAATAGCAACAACAACAAAAAAACTTGGGTATCAATCTAACAGTAGAGGTGAAAGACCTCTACAGTGAAAACTACAGAACACTAAAGAAAGAAATTAAAGAAAACCTTAGAAAATGGAAAGACCTCCCATGTTCTTGGATACGCATAATTAATATTGTCAAAATGGTCATACTACCAAAAGTGCTACACGAATTCAATAAAATTCCAATTAAAATCCCACTGACATACCTCACAGAAATAGAGTAAGCAATCATTAAAATTCATCTGAAAGAATAAGAGACCCAGAATAACTAAAGCAATCCTTAGCAGGAAGAGTGAAGCAGGGAGTACCACAATACCAGAACTTCAACTATACTACAAAGCAATAGCAACAAAAATGGCATGGTATTGGCACCAAAATAGGTAGATCAATGGTATAGAATAGAGGACACAGAGACAAACCCACATAAATACAGTTGTCTCATACTAGACAGAGGTGCCAAAAACATGCAATGGAGAAAAGACAGCCTGTTCAACAAATGGCACTGGGAAAACTTGAAATCCATATGCAGCAGAATGAAACTAAATCCCTATTTCTCACCTTGCTCAAAACGAAACTCAAAAATGGACCAAGGACCAGAGACACTGCACCTTATAGAAGAAAAAGTAGGTCCAAATCTTCATCATGTCAGTTTAAGATCAGACTTCCTTAACATGACTCCCAAAGCACAAGAAATAAAAGCAAGAATCAATAACTGGGATAGATTCAAACTAAAAAGCTTTCTATCAGTGAAGGAAACTAGCAGCAATGTGAAGAGACAGCCTACAGAGTTGGAGAAAATCTTTGCCACTCTTCCTTCAGATATAGCACTAATCTCCAGAATCTATAAAGAACTAAAGAAACTTTACGCCAAGAATTCAAATTACGCAATCAAAAAAATGGGCTAAGGAAATGAACAGACACTTCACAGAAGAAGATCTACAAGCATTCATCAGAAATATGAAAAAATGTTCAACATCTCTAATAATAAGAGAAATGCAAATCACCCCAATTAGAATGGCAATTATCAAGAATACAAGTAACAATAGGTATTGGCAAGGGTGTGGGGAAAAAGGTACACTCATACATTGCTGGTAGGGTTGAAAATTAGTACAACCACTATGGAAAGCAGTGTGGAGATTCCTTAGAAAACTTGGAATGGAACCTCCATTTGACTCAGTTATCCTACTCCTGGCCTATACACAAAGGACTTAAAATCAGCATACTACAGTGATGCAGCCACATCAATATCCAGTGCTGCTCAATTCACAATAACCAGATTGTGGAACCAACCAAGATGCCCTTCAATTGATGAAAGGATAAAGAAATTGTGATATATATATATATATATATATATATATATATATATATACACACACACACAATGGAATATTACTCAGCCATAAAGAAGAATAAAATTATGGCATTTGCAGGCAAATGGATGAAGTTGGAGAATATCATGCTAAGCCAATCCCTAAAAACCAAAGGCCTAATGATCTGATCTCCCTGATAAGCGGTTGATGATAACATAATGTGGGGTGGGAGGGAGACAAGAATGGAGGAAGGAGGGACTTTATAGAGGGAAAATAGGGGTGGGAAGGTTGGGGGGAATGAAAAATAACAGAACAAATCAAACATCATTACCCTATGTAAATGTATGATTACACAAATTTACACCTCTACTTCATATACAACCAGAGAAACACGTTGTATCCCATTTGTTTACAATAAAAAATAAATAAATAAACAACAGCTAAAGCATAAAAGCAAAATGGGTCTAATACTTAAACCTAAAAGTAGAAGCACCATAAGTTATAAGTCAGAATACAAAGTGTGCCAAAATCTGAAGTTATCCACCTAATTATGTCATGTAGGGCCTCTCTCTCATTTTAGATGGTTCCACAAGTATGGACTACTAAAAGATATATTTGGGATGATATTTTTTCTATCTAAATGAAGGGTCCATGTCCAAGTCATTTGCTCCACCTTCTCTGTGGTTCTCCACAGAGAACCTGGTGAAAAGACTTTGGTACCAGGGAACCTTGCATGAGAACCCTTTCTCCATGATTGGGAGGTTTTACAGACTTCTGGTAGAGCTCACACAAGTGCATGTAGAGTCACATCAAAAGGGCTTTTTTTTTCTGCTTAAATGTCCCTCCATCACTGTTCTCTGAGTTCTCATTCATCCTCATTTGAGTACATTTTTCTTTCATTAAAATTTCCTTTTTGGTGTTCAAAAATAAGTTTTTTCCCTACCCACCTGTAGCACACATTTGAACTGTAAGCATAATCTGATGCTGGAAATATGTTCTGTTCAATAAGCACTGATTTACTGACTGGGAAAGGTTTCATTTTAGAAAAGACTAACAGTACATTAGCAGTGCAAAGCAGAGACAGCATGGTGGCACCTTAACTGAAATAAATATTTAGGTAAGTGAGAAATAAGTCCTTGCTCTCTCCTGACCTCAGAAATACCACAGCCACAAGACTGTCCAGATCCAAGCAGACTGGTGAGATGGGTTGGTTTTCTTTACTTTCTTTTCCTGCAGTCTCTGTTCTCTCGTGTCTCTCAGATTCTCCTGATCAAACTGCAAAAACACCATAATTTCTCAGTTTAGAAAAAAGAAGGTGGAGATGGCTGCTTCTATGGATCCAGTCCCCTGACTCACAGTGGGTGCCCTTACTTTATCTCAAGGCACAAACTGTGGATGTCCTAACATAAAACCAATTTCTTTAGGACTGGTGGTGTAATACCTGAAATCTGTTTCAAATATGAAATAGTTCAGGGATGTTTGACCTCCAAACACTTTGTTTGGATGTGGGATGACATCATGGGAAATAGCATACCGATGAGGTTTACACTTCCTATCATTTTTAAAGAAAAAAACCGTGGATTGGGATTGTTTTGCCTTATCTTAAACTCTGGATGGTCCTAGTTAGTGAAAGTCCCAAAATTAACTCGACATCTTTCTGCAGAAGATAATACTGGATAAAGACACTGCTCCCCCTTACCTTGCCATGTCACCTGATGGGAAATGTGTAAAATCTGTGACTGAAAAGCAGGACTCTCAGAAAAACCTGTGCAATTTGATACAATGCCAGCCATGCTGGGTCAGAACAGTTTCTTCAGTGCCAGTCGCTTCTAGGAGGTGGAAGTATCAGGGAACAGCAAGTGGACAGTAGGGGTCTGTGTGGATTCAGTGAACTGCAAAGGCAGTACATCTCTGCTAAAACCGAGAATGGGTTCTGGACTGTTTGCATGAAAGATGGAACGTACAAGGCCCTTTTAGTCTCCCACCATGTTCTCCATGTTCCAGGACCTCTCCTAAAGGTGGGTTTTTTCTGCAATAGAAGGAAGGGTTGATTTTATTCTACAATGTGACTGAATGTACCATTCTGTCCACTTTCAAAAGTGAGTTCAATAAGCCCTTAAGGCCATACTTCTACTCTGAAATTGCTGGTGAGAAAAGTACAAATGGCCTTACCATTGTCCATCTGCTGGCAGCAGACCCTGCCGTCCCTCTCGAGAGCACAGCTGCTGCATCCTCATGGGTCATGAAAACAGGCGGGATGCTATTCAAGCCATGCAAGAAGCCAGGCTCCCTCCAGACATTGGGAATCTATGACTCTGGGTAACTTCAGGTGCTCTCCTGTGCTGTTAATCTCTCCCTCAAAGAATATGCTTCCTTCTGTCTGCTTCACTTTTAGAAAGACAAAGCTCAGTCATCCTTCTTAGACTCTGAAAGTGCTCCAGGACTCTCCTTAGTAGATCAATGTCACAATGCCTAATTTGCTCTCCCAGCCGATGATGTGTTTCTGTATCCCCAGAAAGTGGTGCAGTTTTCAAGACAAAAGACCAACTGTTGTTCACTATAAAAAATTGTTGCTGTTTCCTGAGCAAAACTCAATACTGAACACCACTAAATGGAGTGCAGTTGAATCACCCTGACTATCACATGCTTTCAAGGCTTTTCTCTCAGACTCTAATCACTGTATGTAATCTGACCCAGGGTCTTTAGGTCTCATGTTCAAACACAGATATGGTTCATGATGCCTGCCTTAAGCTGACACTATTAAGCATGTGCTGTCTGTTACAAATGACACAAACCCTTGCTCACAGAAAAACTAGAAATAACGGAAAATGAGATTAAGAGAAATATGAACTTGCATGCTTTGCTGCCTCAAGAATTCATTTGAAGAAAGATTTGGTTATCTCATAAAGTTAAATGGCAATTATCCTTTGATCAGTAATTTCAGTTCTAGGTGTTTATTCTAGAGAAATAGACCCTATGAACCAAGGATCTTGTCCAAGAATGTTCTTAGTAGCTTTATTAAAAACCACTGAAAACTGGAAATAAATGTCTTCCATGAGGATGTGTAAATAAATTTAAATACATTCATTTAACAAAATAATATTGGCACTGTATGAGACTATATGAGACACTGATATATGCAATAATGTGGATGATTCCAAGGTATATTATGCTAATCAAAAAAGTTAGGCAGAAACAAATAAATAGTGCACATCTCCATATATATAAAGTTCTTCAACAGGCAAAGTAAATATCTTGTGAAAAAATAAGGTAGGTAGTTTTGGAGGTGGATTGACTAGGAAGCGACAGAACTTAAGTGTTTATTTTACTGTATTATTGCCATTTCCACTTTTGTCTGAAATGATCCTTGCCTCCTGTAATACCCAAGTGATACTCTTGCATAGATACTTCCTCAGTGAATAAGAGCTAAAGTCCCCAGAATACAGGGTAGTGTTAAGGGGCATTCCAAATTTCATCCTGAAGTGGACAGCAATTGTCCCCTTGACTGTGGTATAACTCATGTGAATCACAACAGCACCATGCCATGAGGACACTCAAGCAGTCAAGTGGAGAGACTCAATGCAGGGAATTTCAGGCCTCCTGCCAACATCCATGTGGAGGAACAAACTTGAAGCGTACAGGTTAGCCTCAGTAAAACCAGCAACAACCTGAATTTCATGAGATTCAAAGCCATGGCTCCTTAACCATCTTCAAATCCTAAACCACAGAATTATAAAAATTTTACATGAGAAACTATTTCTACTAGAACTAAACTTTAGGATGATTTGTAATTCAGCAATCCATATAAATTTTAAACAAAAAAGTGAATTTTAAATGATAATATATTCTATTTAGCAGGTTTGTTTTGCTGTGTTATGGCTTAGTCATTTATAGCAAGGCTTTTAAATAAGTAAATAAGGATCAAACAAAATGGCAACTGAATGAGATCCTCTTTCCAAAGAAACTCCAAGTTGAACAGATATGCATTATTTGGTCAGTTGTTTTCATCACTGTGACCATAAGACCTGAGGAGAACAATATACAAGAGGAAGAGTTTATTTGGCACACATGGTTTCAGAGGTTCAGTTTATGTTCAACTGAATCCATAACTCTGGGCCTGTGGAGAGGCAGAACATGGTGGCAGAAGGGCATGGCAGAGGAAATCAGCTCAGAACATTACAACTGAGAAGCACAGAGAGATAGATAAAGAGAGTCCTGGCCACCAGGGATGAAACATACAACTACTGATTAGCTGAAGGCTCTCTTAACCTAATCACACCAACTCTGGACATTCTTGCACTGTCTCACACGTGAGCTTTTGGGGAATGCCACATATTCAACCCATAGCATTCATGGACCAAACTATCTTCAAAAGAGCTAAAAAAAAATCAAGTGAGAGGATGTGGTACCAGTTTTTAGTATAACAAAAGACTTCTTGAAGAAGGTAGAAAGAGCTTCCGACACATCACCCCAACCCCAATCCTAAGAGGCTCAGCATGGAAAGAAATTACTCCCCTCTTCAGGGAGTAAGAGAGAATTAAGTTCAGGGCTTAGACATGAAATCCAGTATCAGGCCAGACCATTCCCATGAACTAAGCATGGAAATTCACTAGACCAGGATACTGACAGCCTGTACACCTCCTCCAACCTTGGGAGGCAGACCTGGAAGCCAGACTCCACTCAGCATCTCTTCTGCCTCATCTTCATTTTTATATCTGGCTAATCTTTTACAAATTCATGGCTTGAAAGATATGAGTCAAGACTACTGACATGAAAGACAGAAAAGACTTTCTCTTAGATTCTAGTGCAATCCTGTCTCCATGAAACCAAGTGCAGAAGTGCCTGTGAACAGGCCAGAGTATGCAGATGGAGGCTCTAGACCAGCTTCAGGCAGAGACCTGGTGTTATCATTCAGATATGACATGTCTCCAAAAAGTTCACATGTAAGAAAATGCAAGAAAGTTTAGAGGTGAGATGATAGGGTTATGAGAGTTTTAACCTAATTAGTGCATTAGTCCACTAACTACGACACCTGTGCACCACCAGCACAGACTCAGTTCAGCCTGCATTGTTTCCAGCCTTGGAGTGGGTCCAGTTCACACCACCCTCCTTGTAAGTCTGTGCAGGACTCTGTGGCTGCAAAACTCAGGCATATCCAAGTTAAGCACTAGTGTTGGCAGCCAAGGGGTTGTCTCCACCACCTGTCCCCCAACATTGGGCAACACAGATCTCAACAGACAAACATTCAGACATAGGACTCTAGAATCACTTTGTTATTAAGTGGGAACTCTACATCATTGGGATGAAATCATATGTGAGCCTGCTTTAGCACCAGCTTCAGTGTGGGCTTTGCTGCAGCCCTGAGACTTCAAAGATCATTGCCACTCAGAGAGGCAGGATAACCTAGCTCAACATTGACCTGTGTAGCCAAGTTCCTGCCTTCACCAATATTACCCCAATATCAGGCAGCAGTGTGGTAGAAGACCCATTTCCTGGGGAAAAGCAGTGTTGTAAGTAATTACAAGACTTTGCTCTGGAAGTTATTATTGCCCTGGTGAAACCTAATATTGGACAAGTTTTAAGACCCTCCATACCCATGCTTTCCTGTCCATGCAGACTGTAGAACACCTACAGTGTCAGGAGAAGACATGCAACTCCAGTCTATCATACATTATTTCAGCCAGCAACACCTGTGTTTGTTTACAATGGTTGTGGGTCAAAAGTCCACCTCAGCAAGAGGTAGCCAATAGCAGTGTGAGTTTTGTCCTACCGCTGTGATGTGCTGCTTTTGGTAGGCTGTGGGCCAAGAATGTAACACAGATTGACAGACTGGAAGAATTGTTGGTCACAGACTGGTATCTGTGGGCAAAACGTCTGGGTCTATCCTGGCCCCAGGGAATGACTTGTAGATACAGACTTCTCTTTCTAGGCTCTCTCTTTTTTCTTTTTGAACAACACACCAACAATGTGAATTTGGTAAAAACTGGGACTTGGATTGCACTCTAGTGTGGAAACAGTGACATCACACCAAAAGGAGACTATCACAAAGTTTTTGCCTGAGTGCCAAAGAGAGCTGGAACAATAAAAGTGACTACAGGATCAGAGAGAATAAATAGCTTGGTAAGAATTTTTATTTTCATAAACCTAAGCAGAAACAAAGTTCTAAATTAGGATGACTGAAATAAATTCCTACTCCTTCAATGTCCAGATGATGTCACAGGCCAATGAGTATTAAGAGCCCTCAGAAAACATGACCTCACCAAAAACTCAAAGCAATGAGCCAAAATTGACCAGGTATTAGCTTGTTAGATTTCCTCCTCTAGAGTAAATCTAGCTGGGATAACTCTCAGCTGAACAATTTAAAACAGCTGTTCAAAGGAAACTCATTCAGCATGAAGAAAAAATCAAAATAATTTCATTATTCTAACAGAAAAACCTGACAAAGAGTTGGCAGAACAGAATGTGAGTGGAATATTTTCCCATTAGTGCATTTTATGTTGTATTCTGTTTTCTTCTAATCTTTACAATATTGTTAAGTTGCTATAATTTCAAAATAGTTTATTATAAGGAAAAGATGTTTTTAAAGAATCTTATTAAACATGAAGCAAAATTCTTTAACACACAAATAATAAGCAAGGAATAAAGCATACTACTACAATCAGTAATCTACAAAGAACTAACTGTAAGAGAGGGAGTGTGTTAGACAGCTTTTTATTGCTGTGACCCAAACAGTTAACAAGAAAAACATAGAAAAGGAAAAGCATATTTTAGCTCAAAGTTCCAGAGGTTTAGTTCACAGTCAGTCATGACATTGCTCTGGGTCCAAAGCAAGACAGCACAAGGAAATCATTAGGTTACAGCTCTCATAATTCAATCACCTTACCCCCAGATATCCCTATATCAATGCAGAATTTTCGGGGAACACGTCACATCCATTCCAGGCCAGGAAGAAAGACTGAAAGGAAGTACAATAAAACAAAGCACAGTTGCACAATGGTTGTACAAGACCTTGTCTACCAACAATCACCTTGAATGAAAATGAATTAAATTATCCTGTTAAAGTGTACTTACAGTTTTCATGAGCTATTTGTCATATTGCTATATAGTTGGATTCATGTATATGATTTTGCCCAATGCTAGGCTAATTTCAGGACTCTGAGCATAGCTTTGGTAAGCTAAGGTGTTCACAAGGTGAGCTATGTTAACTGTACCTAAACTTAAAGCGGTGTTTCATCTCACAGCTACATTGTAAGTTGAGAATCATCTGTGCTTAAGAGCCTGGAAAAGAAACAAATGAAAATTGAGAGAATTTTGCAATTGGAAAAACCATATTAAAATGAATAAATAACTCCTATGAAAGTATTAAAGAACAAAAAACATCAAAAATGTATTATTTGAATAAATGTCCTTATAAAAGGGCATACAAATGGGCAACAATACCATGACCTGCACTCAATAACACTAATTAGGACATTGCAATTCAAAGCTACATGCCATGTCACCTTATGCCTATTAGCATGAGGTCTTAGTTTGTCATGCATTGCTGTAACCTGAGGCTTGTGCAATGCAAGATGAAGAGGTTTATTTAGCTCATAGCTTGGGAGACTGCAAGTTCAAAATCAAGCCTTCCTACATGATTGTCCCCTGGTAAGATCCTCATGGTAGATGGCATCATAACAGGAACTCAGGAGAAATCACATGAGAGAAAAAGTCAGCTAGTGGGAGGATCCTACCCTTCTTCTTTTATAAAAATGCAGTCTCATGAAAACAAAACAAAATAAGTAAACAAAAAACCCCACCTCATCCTCATCAGTGAGACTAGCATTAATCCCTTCCAAGCCAGTGTCCCAGCGACCTAATTGCCTTTCATCAGGTCCATCCTGTAAAGGGGCCACTGCCTCCAATGTCACCATGGTGAGGACCATGCTCCCATTGGGCACACACTCAAAGCATATTCGAACCACAGCACTCTTCCCCTGGCATGAAAGGGCCATGTTGACTCACAATGAAAACTGCATTTATTTGATGCCCAGTCTCAAAGTCTTGATTCAGTTCAGCATCATTCAAAAGTCCAACTCCAATGTCATATCTAAAACTCAAGGCAAAATTCCAGTGTGAGCCTGTCAAATAAAAAAATATTTTAGACACCATGGCAAAGCAAGCATAGAATAAACATTCTTAACATAAGCCAAAATATAGTTTTCACAGGACCTAGCAATTCTGAAGCATAGCAGGGAAGTCGCTGAGTCCGAAAGCTACATGTCCATCATGCTCTGCACACTGTGGTTGGGAGTAGACCCACAGGGCCTTGGGCAGCACCACGCCCATGATTTTGCTGTCTGTAATCCTGAGCAGATGCTCTCTGAGGCTTTGCCTTGATATTTGAAACTTTCCAGGTCTGCAACTGCAATCTGATGGTTACCTTACCCTTGCTTACTCCTAGTGATGGCCCCATCCCCATGAATACACCAGGAACCACCAATTGACAGATCTCCATGACAGCTCCATCCTGCAGCCAATGTTAGCCTGACATCCCAGGCTTCCTTTTAGAATCTTCGTTGAAGCAGCCATGATTTAATCACTGATTCAAGCATAACCAGCATCATGTAGATACCCACAGAGTTATAACATCAGTGTGACCAGGCCCTGGGTATGCTTGAGCCATGGATGCTGCTGTGGAGTGCTTTAACAGAAAGTCAGAAAGCACAATTCTGAAAAGGGTTTTGGCAGCTAGCCCATGAAGAGCATCACGTGCCTTCTCTGATACACTTCTTTCCTTTAGGCCTCTGCACCTGTGAAGAGGGTCAGCCCTGCCAACTTCTGTGTTGCCTTCTGGGACCTTTTCTTATTGTCTTCTTCATTAGCACATGGCCCCATTTTATCTTAACTAATCTCTTTAGCAAGTTATTGCTCATTGGGCCTTTCCTTCATTTCATTCTCCTGGACAGTTCTTTGTTCTTTCTCTAGCCAGGCTATACATCTTTCTACTCTGTTTTCTTTCTCTCCTGTGTCTCACTGTAAATCTCCTTGAGAACCTCAAGAATATCAGAACCCCAAACTGAATAATTTCCTCTTCAGAAATTTCCTCCACAAATACCTGAGGTCATTGCTCTTAAACCTGTCCTTCCATCAATCCCCATGGCATGAATACAATGAAGGAACATTTGATTGTCACTTCATAACCAAGAGGATCTTCACCCTATTGTCTAATAGGGTATCAATTCCATCTGAGTTTTGTTCTATAGTGTCTTTGACTTTGGAACTTTCATCAGAATCACCTGTAACAATCTTCTTTTTATACAGGTGTTTTCTTGACAACTCTGTGGAAACAATTTGGCATAATTGCCCATTTTTGCTGGTATAATGAAATGCCTGAAACTGGATCACTTCAAAAGACAAAAGGTTGTAAGCTCAGTTTTGAGAATTAAAATCTCAAACACCTGCGTATCTCATCATATCCAGGAAGAACACATCCTTTTGGGAAAGAACAAAAGGAGGAGAGATCACAAGGTGATGCGGGAGACAGAGAGTGAGGAATGTCCAGTCTTTTTCTGTTCATAAGAGCTCTCTCCAGTAATAACTAATAAACTCTGTGAGACCAGAATAAATAGCTTCGGAGGGCAATGCCCCAATGAACTAATCAACATTCACTAGGTTCCATCTCTCAAGGTTTCCATACCTCCTAACTTTGCCACACTGAGGGCCAATCATCCAACGCATGAACCTTTTGGGGAGACACTCAGTGTAGTCAAATTATTGCAGATGACTATTATTTCTTTTTTAAAAAGCAGGTGTTGGTGAGTATGTGGAGAATTTTTGATATTCATACACTACTGGTGGATTCCAGAATGGTGCAATCACAGTACAAAATAATTTGGAGTTTCCTAATAAAATGGGAAAAAAGAGAAATAAATGATCCAACAATTCTATACTGAGTATATAACCAGAAGAAATGAATCATATTCTCTAAATGTTCTCTGCACTCCCATTTTTCATGACAGCAACATGATTCCAAGTAGCCAAAATACGGTGACAAACCAAGTCTACAACAGATAACAGACAAAGAAATGGGGTAGGAAGGATAGTAGTCTAGATTGGACATTATTACCTTATGTACGTATGTAACTATACAACCAGTGGGATTCCACAACATACACAACTAGAAGAATGAGAAATCATGCTCCATCTATTTATGATGTATCAAAGTGCATTCTACTATCATGTATAACTAATGAAAATAAATTAAAAAAAGATGGTATAAAACCTCACATGTTTATGTATTGGAAGGGTTAATATTATTTAAATGTCGGTTTTACTCAAAGCATTTCACAGATGTAATGGTCATCCACATCAAGAGAACAGTGGCATTCTTCACAGACTAGAGAAAAACAATCCTAGAGTTCATAGAGAATCAAAAATCTCTCAAATAGTCAAAGCACTCCTGAACCATAAGCAAGCCAGGAGTACATGATGCCTGATTTCAAGACAGACTATGGAGCCATAGTAGCCAGACATAATGGTATTGACATAAAAACAGATGCAGAGACCCAGGGAACAGAAATAGACAGGTCAGAAACAGGCCCACATATCCACAAGTGATCTTGCCAAGGGTATCAAAAACTACAGTGAAGAAAAAACAAACTCTTCAGCAAAAGGTGCTGGGAAACTGGATGAATTTACAAGATGGAAACATGATTCCTCTTTCTCACCCTGTACAAAAATCAAATCAAGACATATACCTTAAGGTATGACCCAACACTCTGGAACTACTAAAACAAAAGAGGAGAAACAATTTAGGACATTAACACAGGCCAGTTATTTTATGGACAGGACCCCAACAGCACAGTTCACAAAAGCAAAACTTGACAAATGGGTTTCATAGAGCTAAAATATCTTTGTGGGTAGAGAAAAGAGACAGCTGGAGAACAGAAGAAAGTATGTGCCAACTCTTCTTCAGACAAAGGACTGGTGCCGAGGGTAGATAACAGAATCCAAATCCATAGCAAGAAAGCAACAGCAATCCAGTTTAAAAATGGGAAAAATTTTTATTTTTATTTTATTATGTTTTGGGAGGGTACCTGGAATTGATCTCAACCACTGAGCCACATCCCCAGTCCTACATTTTTTTTGTATTTTATTTAGAGACAGGGTCTCACTGACTTGCTTAATGCCTTGCTGTCAGTGAGGCTGGTTTTGAATTTTTTTTGAAGCTATTGTGAATGGGGTAGTTTTCCTAACTTCTCTTTCTGAAGGTTCATCACTTATGTATAAAAATGCATTGGATATATGAGCATTAATCTTATATCCTGATACTTTTCTGAATTCACTTATGAGTTCTAAAAGTTTTCTGGTGGAATTTTCTGGTTCCCCTTAATATATAATCATGTCATCAGCAAATAGTGATAACTTAAGTTCCTCTTTTCCTATTCATATCCATTTAATTTCTTTAGTCTGTCTAATTGCTCTGGCTAGAGTTTCAAGGATGATATTGAATAGAAGTGATGAATGAGGGAATCCCTGCCTTGTTACAGTTTTTAGAGGGAATGCTTTCAGTTTTTCTCCATTTAGAATGATGTTGGCCTTGTGCTTAGCATAGATAGCCTTTACAATGTTGAGGGATGTTCCTACTATCCCTATTTTTTCTAGTTTTTTGAGCATTAAGGTATGTTGTATTTTATCACATGCTTTTACTGCATCTACTGAAATAATCATGATTCTTAACTTTAAGTCTGCATCTACTGAAATAATCATGATTCTTAACTTTAAGTCTGTTAACATGTTGAATTGCATTCATTGATTTCTGAATGTTGAACCAAACTTGCATCCCTGGGATGAAACCCACTTAATCATGGTACACAATTTTTTAAATATGTTTTTGTATGCAAATTGCTAAAATTTTGCTAAGAATTTTTGCATCTATGTTCATGAAGAATATTGATCTGAAATTTTCTTTCCTTGATGTATCTTTGTCTGATTTTGGTATCAGGGTGATATTAGCTTCATAGAATGAGTTTGGAATGGTCCCCTCCTCTTCTATTTCATAGACTACTTTGAGGAGTATTGGAAAGAGCTTTTCTTTGAAGGTCTTGTAGAACTCAGTTCAGAATCCATCTGGTCCCAAACTTTTTTGTTGGTAGACTTTTGATGACTTCTTCTATTTCATTGCTTGAAATTGATCTATTTAAATTGTGTATGTCATCCTGATTCAGTTTGTGTGGATCATATGTCTCTAGAAACCTGTTGATGTCTTCAGGATTTTCTATTTTGTTGGAGTATAGATTTTCAAAATAGCATCTAATTGTGTTTTGTATTTCAATAGTGTCTGTCGCGATATTTCCTTTTTGATCTCAAATTTTAGTAATTTGAGTTTTCTCTCTCTTTGTTTTTGTTATTGTGGCTATGTGTTTATCAATTTTGTTTATTTTTTCCAAGAACCAACTTTTTATTTTGTCACTTTTTTGATTGTTTCTTTTGTTTCAATTTCATTGATTTTAACCATGATTTTAACTATTTACTGTCTTCTACTACTTTTGGTGTTGATCTGTTCTTCTTTTTCTAGGGTTTTGAGCTGTAGTTTAGGTCATTTATTTGTTGACTTTTCTTCTTTTATTAAGTGCACTCCATGCAATGAATTTTCCTTATTACTGCTTTCATAGTGTCCCTGAAATTTAACAGGTTGTATCTTTGTCCTTGTTTACCTCTAAGAATTTTTTTATTTCCCCCCTTATGTCCTCTGTTATTCATGCCTCATTCAATAGTATATTATTTAATCTCCAGATGTTGGAATAGTTTCTGTTTTTTATTTTGTCATTTATTTCTAATTTCAATCCATTATGATCTGATAGACTATAAGGTAGTATCTCTATCTTTTTGTATTTCCTAAGAGTAACTTTGTTGTATAACATATGGTCTACATTATAGAAGGATTCATGTGATTCTGAGAATAAAATTTTTTCACTCATTGATGGGTGGAATATTCTATATATATCTGTTAAGTCTAAATTATCCATTTTGTTATTGAGATCCTCTCTTCAATTATTTGTTATTGTTATTCCTCTCTTTGATTTTTTTTTGGCAGATCTGTCCAGTGCTCAGAGAGGTGTATTAAAGTCACCTAGTATTACTGTGTTGTGTTCTATTTGGTTCCTGGATTTGAGAAGGGTTTGTTTGACATACATTGATGAACCATTGATTGGGGCAAAATATTTATAACTTTTATGTCTTGCTGATTTATGCTTACCTTAAGCAGTATGAAATGTCCTTCTTTATCCCTTTTAACTAATTGTGGCTTGAAATTTTCTTTATCTGATACGAGGATGAATACCCAAGTGTTTTTACTGTGTCCATGTGCATGCTATATTTTCCCATCCTTTTACCTTTTGTCTGTGGGTATATTTTTCTATGAGATGAACTTCTTGAAGGCAGCATATTGTTGGATCTTTCTGTTTAATCCAATCTGCTAGTATCAGTCTTTTGATTGATGAGCTCAGGCCATTAACATTCAGGGTTATTATTGAGATATGATTTATTTTTCCAGTCATTTTGGCTTATTTTTTATTTTTAACTTGACTTGATTTCTTCTTTATTTGGCTATTCCTTTAGGGTAGTTCTTTCCTATGCTGACTTACAAAGTTGTATTTCATTTCTTCTTCATGGAATATTTTATTGAGAATATTCTGTAGTGCTGGCTTTCTATTTGTAAATTCTTTTAACTTTTTTTTAATCTTAGGAGGATTATATTTCATCATCAAATCTGAAGGTAAGTTTTTCTGGGTATAAGATTCGTGGTTGGCATTCATTTTCTTTCAGAGCTTGAAAATGTTGTTCCAATACCTTCTAGCTTTTAGGGACTAGTTTGAGAAATCTTCTGATATTCATATTGGTTTCCTCCTGAATGTAATATGATTATTTTCTCCTGCAGCCTTTAAAATTCTATCTTTATTTTGTATGTTAGGCTTTTTCATTATAATGTGCCTTGGTGTGGGTCAATTGTAATTTTGTATATTTGGTGTCCTGTAAGTCTATTATATTTGATTTTCCATTTCATTCTTCAGAATTTGGGAAATTTTCTGATATTATTTCTTTGAATAGATTGCTCACTCCTTTGATTTGCTTCTCTGTGCCTTCCTCAATCCCAAGAATTCTTAAATTTGGTCTTATCATAATATCCCATAATTCTTGGATATTCCAGTCATGATTTCTTACCATCTTTTCTGTTTGGTCAACTTTTGTTTTCAAGATTGAATATTTTATCTTCATTGTCTGATGTTCTGTCTTCCAGGTGTTCTAACCTGTTGGTTATGCTTTCTAAGGAGTTTTTAACTTGGTTTTTTTATTTTCTTCCTTTCAAAGACTTCTGTTTCTTTTATTTTTCAGAACCTCTATCTCTTTATTGAAATGATCCTTTGCTTCCTGCATTTGATCTTTTAACTATTGATTGATGGGATCATTCAATGCCTGCATTTATTTATATCATTGTTTCTCTGATCTTTTTAATTATATACATTCTGAACTCCCTTTCAGACATATTTTGTGCCATGCTGTCATTAGATTTTATTGATGTAGCATTTAGGTTTGTTTGGAACACTTTCTTCCCTTGTTTTCTCATAGTGTTCATGTATCTTCACCTCCAGGTGTGCAAATCTGAGGTATTGCAGTTTCCCCCCTATAGACAGACTTACAGTGTCCCTTTGGTTTTCCAATACCTCACCTTGGAGTGAGAGATCAATATAAGCAGCACACCAACAAACAATATGCATCCTTCACTCAAATAGTTCCTTTTAAGGATGTTAACCATATTGTCTTAAACAGAGATTATGAGTTCGATTATTATCTACAGCTTAGCCAGTCAGTTTGGAATAAGGACCACAATTTCTAAAGGTGGACAAAGATGATGAGGAGAGGTGTAGGATACAATGTTAATGAGATAAGAAGTGTGTCTATAGAGGTAGTATGTCATAGAAGTAGTGAAAGTGGAATTGAAAAAAAATGGTTGTCAGCATGTGAAAAGGGAGAAAGTGTCTCCAAAGAGACAAGAGATAAGAGGAAAATAGGATGAGAAAAAAATTAATAAAAGAAAAGTAGGAATAATCATAGGTATAGGAATAATTATAATATTACTAATAATAAAAAATCTACTATAAAACTCTACTGTACTGTTATAAACTCCTAGTCTTCAGAATCCTGATGTCTTGGAGGAACTTGATAAGCAGTGTCCCAAAAAGGATGCTCCCCCTCTAGGGATGGTGGCCTCCAGGTGAGGTATAATCCCTGCTAGTGGGCAGAGGTGCCTCCACTTGTTGACAGATGTTCAACCACAGTTTGTACTCTAAACTGTAGGCTGGGGCTGGACTGGGCTGGGCCTGGGTCTCTGGGTCTACCTCTCCCAAGCAGAAGTCTCCATTTAAACATTTAAATATTTTATATTAATATTTATTATTTTAACTTATACATTTATAATATAACATTCACTTTACACTTTATGGTATAATCATATATGCATTTTTATACTTATGTGTATCATTGTAAAATTTACATAATCTGATATAATATTCATATTCACACATATACATATTCCACCATATTACTTTATTCAAATGTGTTAGTGTTGGCTTTGATCCTTAATAATTCACTCTTCTTTCTTCTTCTTCTTCTTTTCTTAGATATTACCTCTCAGAAAGGATACACAGAGAATTTAACAGACAGGTATGTTGAAATACAAATGTAACTTCCTCAGCACAAAATTCTATGATATATTATCCACATTTAATTTAATATATGAAATAAAGATAATTACTTGGGGGACACACCTGTGTGAAACAATAAATATGAGAAATAAATATCTACATGTTTTCTTTGGCTTCCATTGCTTTAGTAACTTTACCTAAATAAATCCACTTTTAATTAAGTTTTCCTTTTTGGGTACTATGTTTTTTTCTCTGAAACTGTTATTACAAAGTTTCACTTTTTTTGTGTGATTAAAAAATGTCTTGGGATATTAATATATTTTAATTTTTCTGTTCTTTTTTTGTTGTTTTTATAGCATATAACTTTTAATTATACAAAAACTCAATGATGTTATAAAGAGTATATATTTTTATTATATAAAACAGTATTACATTTAGAGAGTTAAGGTTTCTTTTTCCCCATAATTTTTTATTTTGTTTCTTGAAAAATTTTAATTTATTTTAGTTATATGTGACAGTAGAATGCATTTTGACACATTGTACCCAAATAGAGCACAACTACTCCATCCTGTGGCTGTACATGGTGCAGACTCACACTGATAGTTCATCATACATATATACAGTGTAATAATGTCAGTCTTATTCCACTCTCCTTTTTTTACCCACATCCCTCCTCTCCCCTCGGAGCCCTCTGCACAATCCAAAGTTCCTCCATTATTCCCCATGCCCCCATTATGGATCAGCATCCAAATATCAGTGAAAACATTCAGTTTTTGGTTGTTTGGGATCAGTTTATTTAGCTTAGCATGATATTTTCCAGCTCCATCCATTTACATGAAAATGCCATAATTTCTGTCTTAAGACTAAGTAATATTCCATTGTTTATTTACCACATCTTTATCATCTGTTGAAGGGCGTCTAGGTTGGTTTCTTAGTTTAGCTATTGTGAATTGAACTGCTATAAACATTGATGTGACTGTGTCACTATAGTATGCTGATTTTAAGTCCTTTGGGTATAAACCAAGGAGTGGGATAACTAGGTCAAATGGTTGTTCCATTCCAAGTTTTCTGAGAAATCTCCATGTTGCTTTGCAGAGTGGTTTCACTCTGAAGTGTATGAGTGTACCTTTTATTCCACATGCTCACCAACACTATTGTTGCTTGCATTCTTCATAATTGCTATTCTGGCTTAAGTGAAATAAAATCTGAGTAGTTTTGATGTGCATTTCTCTAATTGCTAAAAATGATGAACACTTTTTCATATGTTTGTTAATCAATTGTATTTCTTCTTCTGTGAAGTGTCTGTTCAGTTCTTAGGCCATTTATTTTTTTTGGTGTATTATGTTTTCTCAGTTCTTTACATATACAGGAGATTCATGCTTTATATGAAGTGAATGTGGTAATTATTTTCTCATAAATAGGGTTATTTCCTAAGAGACAAAGGTGCCCAAAACATACATTGGAGAAAAGATAGCCTCTTCAACAAATGGTACTGGAAAAACTGGAAATCCTTATGTAGCAAAGTGAAATTAAACCTCTATTTATCACCCTACAGAAAAATCAGTTCAAAATGGTTCAAAGTCTTAGGTACTAGAACAGAGACCTGAACCTAATAGAAGAAAACATAGACCCAAATCTCCACCATGTCAGCTTAGGATCTGACTTCTTTAACAAGATCCCTAAAGTGCAAAAAGTAAAGTCAGGAGTCAATAAATCGGATGGATTCAAAATCTTATTTTCCTTTTTCTTTTTGCATGTTCTTAGTATCTTTGAGTATGAATTTATTACATGCCTGGATTTGCTTTGTTTTGTTTTGTTTTAATGAAAACTATTTCCTGCTAGTATTTGATTATTCAAGAAATTGCCTTAAGAGTAGTAATACAAATCTTATTGGAATACATGGGGATCAGCAGTATACTTTAGTTAGTGGATAAAAGTAAGGTGATTTTTTCCCTCCTGATGGAATAACATCACTGTTCAACAATTTATAGCTACTTTTTCTTGAATTGATCATTTCCTATACAAAGAAAACTTCCAATATCTTAACTTTTGCATTGAAACCTAGTAATGATCCTTCATTGAACTGAGAATGACTTGTTTTCTCACTCTTTGACTTATAGAATTTTATTGCATGTGTCAATGAAAATGAGCAATAATTCTTTGGATGTTTCAGGCTGGGAGGGTGTATGCTGGTGAAGAGGTGTCTGTGGACAGGCAAGGGAAGTTTCAAGTGAAAGGTTGTTGCTGCCTGTGTGTTTTCCTGCTCTCCTCTGGCAGAATCATAGTGGAGTCCCGCAACTTGAGTATGCATATCCAGCTTCTCCAGGAGGCAGTCCAAGGGACAGCAAGTCAGAGGCTCCTGTGGCTGTGACAACAGTGCCTCCCCCAGTCACAGCTGGCCCCAGCCTGGCCCTGGCCCTGGCAGCATAGACAGTGGGCTGGCCCATCTACAGGATTGCATATAAGCTGAAGAAAGTTATGGGAAGTAGAGCTACTATTGTGGTTCAGGCTGCCCTATGCAAGCCCCAGCAAGAACGTGTAGCAATAAAGTTATCAAACTGACAAAATAACAGACCAGTGTGGATGAACTATTAAAAGAAATTCAAGCCATGAGTCAGTGCAACCATCACAATGTAGTGACCTATTACACCTCTTTTATGCTAAAAAATGAACTTTGGTTGGTCATGAAATTGTGAAGTGAAGACTCAAAGTTGGACATCAAAGAGATTCATTGTCAACCAAAGGGAGCACAATAACGGGGTTCTGGAAGATCAAATAATTCTTAAAGAGGTTGTGGAAGGCTTAGACTTATCTACACAGAAATGTTCAGATTCACAGAGAATTTAAATTGGTAATATTCCTCTGGGTGAGGATGGTTTGGTAGAAATAGCAGATTTGGGGATAAGGGAATTCTTAGCAACAGGGGAAGATGTTGCAAGGAATAAAGTAAGAAAAACATTTCTTGGCATGCCTTGTTGGATGGCACCATGATGCCATGAAACTGGTAAGAGGCTACAACTTCAAGGCTGACATGTGGAGCTTGGGAATTATGCCATTGTATTAGTATCAAGAGCAGCACCTTATCACAAATAACCTTCCATGAAAGTGTTAATGTTGACTTTGTGAAACGATACACCCACTTTAGAAACCAAAGTAGAAGATAAATGATGAAAAATTACAGCAAGACCTTAGAAAATTACTTTCACTGTGTCTTCAAAAAGATCCTTGCAAAAGGCCCACAGCAGCAGAACTTTCAAAATGCAAACTCTTCCAGAAATCCAACAACAGAGAGTACCTGATTGAGAGTCTGCTTACCAGATGCCAGACATAGACCAAAGAGCCAAGAAGGTAAGAGAAGTTCCATTGTCAAGTGGACACCTCCATAAAACTAAATGTGGAAACTGGGAATGGATGACAAAAAGGTGGATGAGAAAAGTGAAGAGGGGAAAACAGCCACCTCTCAGGAAAAGTCATGAAGGCTAAGAAGAAAATCCAGAGGTCTTGGTGAATATCAGCATCCCCCAGCAAAGAGTCACCCTCTGTGCACAACTCTCGGGGCCAACCCAATGTGAATGAAGACTACAGAGAAACTTCTTGTGTTGTGCACCTTGTTTTAAGATGGAGAAACTCCAGAAAGAACTTAATGATATTTGATTTGAGTTTTCTCCATGAAGAGATATGGATAATGGTATATCTCAGGAGCTCTTCTCTGCTGACTGGTTTGATAGTCCTGATGTAGTTACAGAGGCTGCTAACTTACAGCAGATTGTAGATGATGCAAAGCTTTAAAAACATTTAAATTTAAGTTGGCTTCTGGCTGTTAAGGATCAGAGATTCCTGATGAAGAGAAGCTAAATGGGTTTGCTGAACTCAGTGTGAGCTGATGTATGTCCCTGGCCGTCATCATGATCTGTCATGCCCTCCTCCATACCCAATCCCTGTCCGCTTCATCCCACCCCCTCACTTCCAAGTCCCAGAAAAATCAGAAGATTGTGAAGAGGCTAGCTTCAATAAAATGGGATAAAATTTAATTTTTAAAATTTGCAACACTCTGAGTCCTGCTTTATTCTCTACCAAATCACTATATGAGACCAAGCAAATGCTATAGCTGCCTGAGTGTTGCTGATTTTTCAAGAGGCTATTTAATATTCTTAGCAATCAATTCTGATAACCTTTAAATGAAAAGAATCTGAAATACACTCAGGTGTTCCTATTTACTGATAACAAAGAAATTTTCTATCAGAAACCTCTTTCTCATTTCATTGTTGTTATTTCTGTTATAATAATTTAATTGTATATCTGACATTACTGCCTCTTTCATGCTGTATTTCAAAATCAATACATTTATAAAATTAAGATTTATTAGCAAACTTGAATTCTAGTTATAAAACTGACTGTAAATATTATTTTTCATATATTTGAGCATACAAACTTAACCTATTGAACAAAAGTATTTGATTATATGCTTCTTGCAGTTAGTCCCTTGTTATTTAAATGAAATGAATGAAATATTCAGGTGTATCTGTGGAGTACTTTTAAATTCTACTTTTTGAATTAGGAAATTTGATGCTTATTCTTTTGATTTGCTTGGGAGAGGGAGGTGCCTTGCAAACCTTCACATGAAGAATGTTTCTGAGGCTGATTTCCTCTGGAGTAGTCTCAGATCTAAAATCTTCTCTACATAAGGTGACATATGTAAGACATGCTTCACTGCAATATTTAGGATGTTATTAAAAATGTTGCCATTCTGTTAGGTTGCTAACTATATCCATCTCTGATTTGGCTATCCGTAAGAGATAGTATTTGTTATTCTACAGGTAATAAACTTGAAAATACCATAACCAGAATTTTACTTGAAAGTCTGCAGAATACCTAAATGTAGTAACAATAATAAGGGTTGTAAAATGACTGAAAGGCAAAATGCTGCCAAGTTTCAAGAATAAATACTTTTAACCCACATAACCTTCTGCTTAACATTTCTAATAATAAGAGTCAAAAGAAATGTAGGTTAAATTCTAAAATCTCCTTAGTTTTAATAAATCAAATCTATGATAAATTATAGAAATATACAGTATATTTTTATGGTACCTAAGAATAGCTTCTTATTATTTCATTACAAATAAGAATGTTTGCATTCTAATTCCTGACTAGCTTAACTACCATTATGTCACATATAATTGCAATGGAAACAAATTGTATACATTCAAACAACCCATTTTATGAGGTTTATATAAATTCAAATAGGTTTAGATTTCTAAATTCATACTGTAATTCACTGTGCACTATGTATACTAAATAAGTTTAGGTTGTTTTGTTGTTTTTGTAAGATGGGGAAGACAAAATTTAAAGTTTATATTTATCACTGATTCGCTGCAATATAGTCAAGCACAACAAAAGTTTAAGTACTTAGAAAATAGAATATTTCAGAGAAAATAATTTATGTATACTTCATAGGTATTAAAATTTTTTTGAATAAAAGAAAGAAGCAATACTGTATTTCAAGTTCCACATACACAAATAGTATGCATTAAAGGAGGTCATTTTTAGGAGTAAAATTATTTTATAAAAATAATATTAAGTAAATATTGTGCAAATTAGTAAAATAAATTTTATGTGTATATTTTTGGTGATTAAATTTTTTTATAACTACAATAAATGTAAACCAATAGACCTGATTATATAGAAACACATTAAAATTATTTCTAGCAAATACTTAAGGAACATATCCCATTAGCACTGTGAAAATTATCAATTTAATCAATTATTTTTTGTCTTCTTGAACAATTTGAAAGAATTGTGTGTATTCTACTTTTTTCCAGAGAAATAATATGAAACAAAACCTTGTAAAATAAATTCATTTAAAATTCAGGTATTTAAATAGCAAGTGAATACCCAAATAGCAAATAAAATGATTATTTTCCAAACTTAATTAAAACTCTTATATTTCACATAATAATATGATGATCTTCTATATCCTAGTAGGAATACAATTTAAAATAACTTCTAACTCAGCTACATGGTCTACTTTACTGCATTAACTTTGAAAATATTTATTGCATTTATTTTTCAATGAGTTTTGACATGAGACCAAATCTTTGTTAGCTTTCTCATAGGCAAATGTATTTCATTTATGACAAATATTGAGAGATAACCAAAGAATAAAATAGTATTTTGTGGACTTGTTGAGAAAATTTAAACCATTTTAAACAAAATCTTTCAGAGAAAGATTTTAAATTTTGTTTTAAAAGAGTAATGGCAAATTATTTCATTAGAGAAGAACAGCTAAGGAAGAGGAATTACTTAAGAACAAATTAAATATTATGGTTAACTGACACTATGTGGTACATCTAAATCTGAGTCAAAAGAAAAATATGTAACTACTGTTGACAGAAAGAACATATTTGAAAAGAAGGAGAATAATCCAATTTTAGTATACCAAATTCAATTTAAAAAAAAATCTGGGGAGCTTAACTATCAAGCCATATCCCCAGCCTTGCTAATTTTTGAGACAGGGTCTTGCTAAGTTGCTTGGGACCTCACTGAGTGGCTGAGACTGGCCTTTAAATTGCTAGTTCCCTGCTTTTGCCCACCAAGACTCTGAGTTTACATAACTAAAACAACTATTTCCAAGTCATGTGAGAGTCAAGAAAGCAAAAACTCTGATTTAATATCATAGATGATTTCAGTAAGAATAGCAGACAAAATTAGTTTTGTGAGCAAGTTCTGTTTGAACATTGTAGATAAAATACCCAGTAGCTGTAAAAAGTTTTTGAGCAACACTAGGGAATGAAATATTTTATTTGATAAAATATTCATAAATCATAATGATAGTTACCCCTATCTTGAGTTTTATAACATACCTGGGTTTTTGTGTTCTCACCACTGCACCCTGGTCCATTTTGATTGCCATTTAGTTGTGTTCATTTCAGAAGATATTTCCTAGATAATTAATTTAAATTGTATATATTTTATATATTTGAGCACTTTTATGTTGACATTAATGCTTGTTGTTAAAAATACTTACAACGCCATCCTAAACGATAGAAAAAAATACCATTACAAAAAGTGAAATTGAGCATTTCAGAGGGGAGGAGAATAATAGCTGCTCTGGGGGATGTGGCACTGGGTAATAATGCTTAGGAGCTCACAAGTGGAAGGTGCAATAGAAGACTTTACAACTAGGGCAGCAGGAAAACATTCCAGAATTGGAGGGCTGCTGGCCTAATAGTTTCTCGACCTCTTGTGTCTGGTGTTTTGTTAGTGAAATTTATGTTGCTGCCAGGAAAAGTGGCTCTCTTTGAAAGGATGGGCTGGCAGCTTTGATCACCACCTATAGTAACTGGAAGATAATGTTCTATGTCCTCTGGCTTGCTTAGTGACAACTGAGCTGCCTCCTCTGCCTGAAAATTTACAGCAACCCATAATGGCTCAAATTCTCCCTGTGTGAATGGTGCTGGAGTGGGGTCATCCTACAGTTTTGAGGTCTATTCTTCCTCCATCACAGGGAATTTGATAATATGCTGCTCGAATTGCAAACAAGTAAACTGGAGGCAGTAATGAAACTTGAGGTGGTGCTAGAGCTGCAGGAGAAAACACCCCCAGCATGACTCCTTTTCCCAATTTACACTAGAACCCTGCCTCTGAGAATAACCCAACCACTCTCCCCACAACAGGACATCTTCCCAGACTAGGGTCCACCAGCTGCAGGATGTCAGACTTGTCTGACTTGGGACCAAATGCACAGATGCCAGTGGTACCAGCACAGGTTCCTCTGCACACACCTTCAGTAATCTACCCCAGGTCCCATCATCAGAGGGCTCAAACTCTCTTGGATTTGTGTTCTCTAGGTGTGTAAGGAGTATCTGGACTTGGAAGGTCACTTCTGATTCAGGCATGGTGAGCAACAGGAAGGTCCTGAGAAGCTTCAGGTGTCCAACTCCTGAACACTCAAAAAATATGAATAGATGTACAGCCACATTTCAGTGATGGAGCAGAAGATGCTATGGAGTTTGGAGTGAGATATGGAGCCATGAAGGGCTGGGCATCTACTTTAGCTGGAACCTTACAAAGCTCTCTGCGTGGTGGACTTTCCAAAGAGTGGCCAAGAAGTTCACTTGCAGCAGAGCAAATGGGGTAAATTTGTGAGGCACATGTGTGGGTTGAGGGATTTTCACACTTGTTGTCCAGGTGGGAGGGAGGTAAGAATGGAGGAAGGAGGGACTGTTTAGAGGGAAAAGAGGGGTGGAAGGGGTGGGGGAAGGAAAAAATAACAATGAATCGAACACTATTTTCCTATGTAAATGTATGACTACACAATTAGTATGCCTTTACTGCATGTACAAACAGAGAAACAGTATGTATCCCATTTGTGTACAATAAAAATGAATTAAAAAAAAGAAAAGTGTGGGCAATCCTGGCTGGGATTGTCTCTGCTGTGGAAGGATCCTCACAGGGCATGGTTCTGAGGTCCTGGTCACTACTCTGTTCCTTGGGTACCCAGAATTCCATCATAGCTTGCAACATTCCTTCTATAGGGTAAGTCCCACACCTCAGTCCTCTGCTGGGAATCACACAGGGTGGAACCTGGGGTTTGCCCAGCCATTCTCAACAAAAGCTCCCCAAGTGACGGCTCCCAAGACAGGAGTCCTCCCTCTTGACCCAAAGACCACTCATTTCTTTCCTTGAAGTTACTCCTCCTCAATATCTGAATGAAGGTATCTATATCTAGGGAAGGTCAGGCGGCTGTCACCTCTAACATCCTGTGAACCTCATCTGCCTAGATGCCTGGTGGGGTTGCCTAACTTCCTAATAATCAAAGAAGCTCAGGAGGGCTGGGAGGTTTGTTTTTCCTGCTTCCTAAATGATAGGTCAAATGCCTATCAATGTTAGGTGCTGCACATACATTTAAGGCATGAATGTACCCAACCACCAACTGCCTAGGACTAGGACCCCCTCAGTTCACCCCAGGGTTCCCTTTTATTGCTACATGCAGGTCAGCAACCCTCCCAGATGTAATCTACTGATTCCTTGTCAAGTGTGGAGTTGCTTTTCCTGAGGCCTCAGACTAATGAGACCTGAGGCAGAGAACTTCCTTATAAGCAGGGGACAGGCAACAGTGGAAGACCAGAGCCCTTGCCAATCTGCTCCACAGAACCAAAGCAGGCCAACACTCCTAGGGCTCAACCTACTTGGTTATCTTTATACCCTGACAAGGTTCTCTTCCGAAAACTCTACTTTCTAGAGTTGACTAAGGTTTACAGTGATGCCTTGCATTCTCAACACCAAGCCAGGAGATGACCCTGAGCCAGTGCTTGGAGGAGAAACACACCTTTTACACAGCAATTACAGCTCCTTATGGGGATGGACCACATTTTTGTAGGAATATAAAAATTCATGCACATAGGAGGTGTTCCCCTTCTACAGGGCAGGTACCAGGCCAATCTTGAGCTCCTGCTGGATGAGCATTCTGAAGGTTTCCACTAGACAGGACACATCCACTGATGAATCTTAGTCATCTTCTCCCTAGGTTTGGGGACATACGAGGGATATTTCAACACATAAACAGTAGATGGAACATTTCAATAAGGAAACAGTAGACATCTGCAACATGACTCCCTCATGTTCCCAACCATTTTTTTTAATTCCACTTTTACTATTTCTATCACATAGTACCTTTATAGACTCAGCTCTAATCTCATTAACCTTACATCCTACACTCCTCTCCATCCTCTTTGTTCACCATTAGAAATTGTGGTCCTTATTGCAAACCTACTGTGTATTCTGTAGATAATAATCAAACTCATCATCTCTGTTTATTAATACTGTTAATACCTTAAAAGGGACTTTTTGGGTTAAGGATGCACATTGTTTGTATGGTGTGCTGCTAATATTGGTGTCCCACTTTAAAGTAGAAACCTGGAGGGACACTATAAGTCTATAGGAGGTAAAGTGCAATACCTCAGACCTGCAGAGTTAGAGGGGAAGATACGCTAACAACATGAAAAAACAAGGGAAGAAAGTGTCCCAAACAAACCTAGATGCTGTATCAATAGAATCCAATGACAGTATGGGAGTGGAAATGTCAGAAAGGGTTCAGAATGTACATAATTAAAATGATCCAAAAAGCAAAGGATGAGATAAGGAAGCAAATACAGGCTTTGAATGATCGCATCAATCAACAGTTAATAGAGCAAATGCAGGAAGCAAAAGATCATTTCAACAAAGAGATAGACATTTGAAAAAAAAACAGAAACCTTGAAATGAAGGAAACAATAAATCAAACAAAAAGTTCAATAAAAAGCATCACCAACAGATTAGATCACTTGGAAAACAGAACCTCAGACAATGAAGACAAAATATTTAATCTTGAAAACAAAGTTGACCAAACAGAAAAGATGGTAAGAAATCATGAACAGAAACTTCAAGAATTATGGGATATTATAAAAAGATCAAATATAAGAATTGTCGTTATTGAGGAAAGCACAGAGATACAAACAAAAGGTATGAATAATGTATTCAATGAAATAATATAAGAAAATTTACCAAATCTGAAGAATAAAATGGAAAATCAAATGCAAAAGGCTTACAGGACACCAAAAATACAAAATTACAACAGATCCACACAAAGGGACAATGTCATGAAAATACCTAACATACAAAATAACGATAGAATTTTAAAGGCTGTGAGAGAAAAGAATCGGATTATATATAAGGGGAAAGCAATACAGATATTAGCATGTTTCTCATCCCAGACACTAAGAGTTAGAAGGGACTGGAACAACATATTTTAAGTTCTGAAAGAAAATGGATGCCAACCAAGAATCTTATAACCAGCAAAACTTATCCTCAGATTTGAAGATGAAGTAAAATCCTTCCATGGTAAACAAAAGCTAAAAGAATTTACAAATAGACTGCACTACAAAACATTCTCAGCAAAACATTCTATGAGGAGGAATTGAAAAACAACAATGTAGGAAAAAAGAATAGGTATAAGACCTGACAACTACACTGCCATCCCTGACTTCATCCTCCTGGGCTCTTCTCCTTTTCCCACACCAGTCTGGTCTTCTTCTCCTTCCTATTTGGCATTTTCATCATGACTGCAACAGAAAACACTCTCATGATCCTGCTCATCTGCTGGGACTCGTGGCTCCACACCCCCATGTACTTCCTGCTCAGTCATCTCTTCTTCATGGACATCCTGCACATTTCCAACATCGTTCCCAAAGTGATTGCTGACTCTGTCAGGCAACTGAGCTATTTCATTCTCAGACTATGGGATTTGGGTATGTCTGTCCCTCATGCTGCTTGGTGAAGAGTGCCACCTCCTGTGACAGCCATGTGTCCATCTGCCACCACCTGTGCTACCTGATGCCATGAGAGAGAGGGTCAGTGTGCTCCTGGTTGAGATCCTCCTCAACACCATGGTCCACATAGGGCTGGTGCTGCACTTTCTCTTCTGTAGCTTTAGGGCCATTGATCACTTTTGATGTGAAGTTCCTGCCATGTTGAAGTTGTCCTGTGCATACATCTCACACTATGAATAAAGGGTTGATATGAGTGCTATTATATTCCTGCTCATCCCTTTCTCCATGATCTGCGCATCTTATGTGCAAATTCTTCTTATTGTCTTCCAGATGAAGTCATCGGAGGCATGAAAGAAGTCCTTTTTCACCTGTTCCTTCCACATGGTTGTGGTCTTAATGTGCTATGAACCCTTTATTTTCATGTATATGAGGCCTAAGTCATACCACACTCCAGGCCAGGATAAGTTCCTGGCTATATTCTGCACCATCATCATGCACACACTCAACCCTGTCATCTACACCTTTGGGAACAAAGATGTCCTAATGGCCATGAAAAACCTGCTCAGAAGTAGCTTCCTGTATAAAAAATGAACGGGAAATATGTCTGTGTTTTTAATTCTTTCAATCATGAAGCACTGAATACTGTGGCTCCATGTGTGTTCTTAGGTTAAACTGAAATTTTTATTATCTTGAAGATTTAGTTGAAATAACATAAACATGTTGCATGAGTAAACCCAGGCAAAAGTTGTGTCTGCATTACACTTACTGATTTTTTTCCAAAAGCTCTAGAAAGACTGCGTTCATCCCAGCAATCACATGGTCTGAGCTTCTTCTACTGCTCCCTATGAGTTTCCCTCGTCCTCCCAGTGTAACTCCCTTTATAAATGGCACAACTTTCTCCTGTGCAGCTAGATATTTAGACTAACTGTTTGACATGTACCCTGTTGAAAACTAACAACAGGAAATCCTTTCTTAGGGTATTCAAGGTTGTTACAGAAGTTAAAGAATAAGATCAAAAGAGAATGACACTCATAGATGCTTGGACTGCTTAGTAACTCTGACCCTCAGCTTGCAGGCAGGATCCAAGTAGTCACTGGATTCTGCAGTGAAGTCCACCACCATGTTGTTTACTTCCTTCTGGTGACACCCAAAGGAGTGGGTCACCAGTGTGCTCCTGCAGGATAAGTCCTATCCATGCAGGAATGAGTGTCAATCCATACATCGAAAAACCCACATCTTGATGAGTAGGAAACATATGGTCAGTGTGGATCGGGAATTTGTAGGGACAGTCCTCACAGCATAACCCATTGGAAACTGAGTCTTGATCCATGCCTCTTAATTGGGATTAAATTGCACAATCTTTCTAGGTACAGGAATGAAAAATTTTCCTTATATTCTTGCTATTAGGAAACAGGATGAGCCCACTATTAAGTGTAACTGCAGCACACTAATAAAAATAAATTTCCTCAACTCCTCTGACATCTCACATCCAATTCCTCTGGCTGGGGTTTTGGAGCAGACTTCAGATCTGCCCCCTTTCAACACTCTGCAAACCCTGGCTTGTGACCTCCATCCCTCACCTGGGCACAGTTTGGACAATCACTGCTATGCTGACATCGTCTTTCCTCTTTGAGCCTCAGTCACATACTTGGGGGTCCTTGTCAAGGATCAGTCACATGACAGCTCTCCATATTGCAGTTTCCAGTAACTCTTAAATCCAAGTCCTCTATACCAACACAGTGACTGCTGGATATATATCTGAGTGTGCCCACTCTGCCTGGGTTTCTGCTGAATTGTCCCCTTGCTTTCCCCAGGTCTCAAGCCATTTCATTGACTAATCCATTCCATCCCATACTGTACCCTTCTGGGCATCTGGATTTCTCCTCAGAGTCAGATCTCTGTTTAAATTTTACTCAGAGAAGTCTTTGTTGACGAGTCATTTTTATATGGCACTGTGGTAACACTCTCTCTGTGGATTTGCTCTTTTCTGATTAGTAAGCAGTATCTTGTATTTATTATTGTCTTGTTTATTATTTGATTTTTGGATACAGAGTTGTTACTTCTGTAGTTGCAGAGTCTGAATCTGGAGATGGTGATCAATATGCACTCAATTAAAATAAAATTTAATACCAAAAACATATAGGATGAGTAGTTGCCTTTCCCATCAACACTCAGATCAGGCTAGCTAAGAGCCAAACCCTTGGTCAGCAGTTGGAACATTTGGTACATAAGAGGCCCATTTACTACTTGCTGGGAGGACTATGGAGGTGGGATGGGCTTTATTGTGCCAGCTCTGCCATGAGCCAGGAGGAAGCAGTGTGGGAGGTGCTTCCTGGCTCACTTAGAGTTTTTTCTCTTCTTATGTCTTAGGAGGATGAGCAAATACCAAACGTGTTGATGCCCATCAATAGATGAGTTATGATACAGTATAGGGGAATAGCAGGAAAATTGGAGTGCTTGATGTTTGGCCCCTTTCTTTTCAGGAACATTTAATAAAACTTTTATGGTTCTACTCATGGAACTGGAATCAAAAATGCCTGTCTAGGGAATTAACAGAGCCAAGAATTTTCTGGTCCCTTGAGACTACAGAGGACTGATCTTCACTTTAACGTACGAAATATTTTGGCCAATACACTCAAAAGTAGGAATTCAATTAAAACATTCAGATGCACCTTCCACTAAATGTCAATTCATACAATATAGAACTCCATAAAATATTAGAAACACAGAAACATTGGGAAAGATAAATGTGTGTGTGAGACAGAGAGAAAACAGCATAGAGTGCTGAAAAACAGAATTGCATCGTGATTTTAGTGGAGGACAAGGGTATGGACTCAAATCATAATGGTTGTATTGGCGATGATAATGGTGGTGAGGCAAGTACTGAACTTGCAGTTACTTTTCAATGACAACTTACATATAGGATCATGTACACTATATATTTAGTTAGGGGTGGCATCATCTTATCATGGCATACAGAGGGTGAGCATGACATACATTTTTGTCAGCAGTGCAGGACCAAGCTGCAAAGTGAGCCTAGTGGCACAGCCCTCAAACCGGCGTGGTGCTGCCTGGGCAGTGGAGGAGTTTCCCTCTGGGAGGCTGGCATGGTTCTCTGGGCACATCTGTGCTGGAGTTCCTTGACTATCTGCAAAGACTGCATACTGAGTGCTGTTTTGAGGACTGTTAGCTGCAGTGGCTTTCTTTGGCTGGGAACAGTGGCACATGCAGCAGGCAGCCTTTGTTACTGTGGTGCTAACAGCAGACAGGACATTGCAGATATTAGTTGAGACTTTGCATAGCCCAGGACAAGGATTTCTGACTCAAGGAAAATTCCCTGAGCTGTAGTGCTGGAAACAAGAGCAGCCAGGGTGTCAGAGACAGAGCTCTTTGGTTGGGACCAGTTGCAGCAGAGTCCTGGCTCAGAACACAGCTTAAGTGGAGGCAGAGGCCCAACAAGGCAGAGGCTGGGTGACAGGTGCGAGAGCTGAGGTGTCAGCTTTCCCTCTTTTCTTCCATATCGTAGCATAGGTGACAGTGAGTTAAGTGTGTGGGGCATCTTGAAAACACTCAGACTAGGTGACTAGAGGAGTGCTATTTGTAGCACCAACATTCCATGGGTGACTGCAGAACAGGAGGCACTCAGGAACAGTGCTTTCCCTTGGGCCTGGCCCAGACTGACTTCAAAGTTTAGGACCATGCCTTGGGATGCAGACAGAGATGGCCAGACATCTAATGACACTAATGTGTGACTTTATGAGAGAGACTTGTTTTCTCACAGCCTGGATGCTAGAGTGTAAAGGCAAAGTGTGGGTACACCTGGTTCTCTCAGAGCCCATCCTGGCCTGTTGCCAGTGTCCAGAGGACTTGGCTGCCCTGAAGTTGGGGAAAGCAGGCTCTGTCCCTGCCTATGTTGTCTAGGGGACCTGGCTGTCCTGTAACTCAGGGCAGCAGGCTCTGTCCTTGCCTGAAGGGTCTAGGGACCCAATCATCCTGCAGCTTGTGAACAGCAGGCTCTGTCCCTGCCTGGTTGTCCAGGGGACTTGGCTGTCCTGCAGGTGGGGCCAGTAGCCTATGTATCTGCCTTCATTGTCCAGGGAACCAAGCTGTCCTACAGGTGGGGTCAGCAGGCTGTGTCCCTGTCTGTGTTGTCAAGGGGATCTGGTTCCACTGCATCTGGGGGCAGCAGGCTCTGTCCCTACCCCTGCACAGGTTCTCCTGTGCCTGCATCCCTCTTGCCTCTAATAAGGTCCCTGAATGGAGTCAGGTTCCTTTGAATCCTGTGTGCTGTATCCTGGAGACTTACTTTAAACACATCTGAAAAGACCCTTCCAGGTGAGGTCACACACTGAGGGTCTGTGCATGATGCTATTTCCCACCATGCTGCAGGTGCTGGTGTGAAACAGGACATGGCCCACATTCCTCCCTCTCCACAATGCCTCAGATATGCTGTAAGCTCTGGTCTCCCCTGATGACCCTGCTTCACTCTGTTGTCCTTAATTGGCTGTCTTCTCTGTGCACATCCACACCTAGCCTCTGCCAATTCAACCTTCACAAATGAAGAACCAGAGCTGCCAAGAGTAACCCGAGGCTTCCTAGGTTCTAGGATTCTATGGCTTCATGGTTCCTTCCTCTGGCTCTTCAATTCCTCACAGTATCTTCAGGGACTCATGGTCAGCTATCCCAAGACGGCAACTCCAGGTCTCACATCATGCATCCCTCTGAAGCACTCAGGTCCCAATCCCTGCCAGTGTGTCTTTGCTGCACAGAGGAGGCTGGCCCTGGGTCAGCAGGGCTCCTGGGGTGGCCAGGGGCAATGCCAGATCAGCCTTGGCTGTGATCTCACCATGGGTCCAGGGTCTTGTGTGAGAGAACTGCTGCAGAGGGACAGCCTGCTCACCACAGACTGGGGCCATGGCTTTCCTCTTGATGTTCATCTCTCTTCATACCTGGCACTGCTGATTCTGTCTCATTTCCTTCCTGTTGAAGGAACATTCCATAAACACCATTAGACAGGTCTGCTGGTGACCTTTCTCCATTTTCCCTCGTCTGAGGGTGCCCTTACTTCCTCCTCTTTCCTGGGGGAATTTCCATGGTATACAGCGCAGGGTTCAATTTCTTGTCACCTAGTGCATGAAGGCCATGCATCATTCCTCCACCCTTAAATTCTGAGGCAACTCCATTCTCCATGCAGCTGGCAGCAAGTCTAAATAGGGGTGACACACTGCAGTCCCTGGCTGGGAGCAGGACATGTCCCCTCCCCAAGCTACCTCTCCCTCAGATAGAGACCTCACTTGGTCTCCTGGATGGTGGTGATTTAACACTTCTCATGACTTCTCTGTGAAAAATGATGAATCCATGGGAAGCAGCAATGACAGTAACAAGAGGGTCAAAAAGCAATGGTGTGGGGTCAGATCCTGAATCCTGACACTGGCAGAGCATGTGTGCAGTCCCTGGCATTTTCACACAGGCCTGGAATCCAGGAATTATCCCCCAAGTCAAGCAGGAGCAGGTCCCTTTTGCTGCCCTTCCTTGCCAGTAGCCCTGTTCCTGGCCACCATCCATCTGTTCTCCATCACTGTGATTCTGTCAGTTAAACAATAGTATACATGGCAATGACAGAAACAGAGTGAGTGACAGAAGGACAATGCCAGGCTGGATACCATCCCAACCCTCATGTAGTATCTGTATTTTTCTGTCATCTATCTGTCCATGTATCAACTCTCTACATCTATCCATCCACACATCCACACCCAGCCATCACCTATCAATCTAGCACTGCTCATCTATCATCTATCACTCCATCTGTCATCTGTCACCTATTTGTTAATCTGTCATCTGTCATTTGTCTCTCCATCTACTTTTCATCCTGTCTCTGAGCATCTGTCCCCTACCCCATGCAGTTAGTCAGAAATTCTTTCTGGTCACATCATCTGTGGCTCTCACAGAAGCTCAGTATCTGTCCTGTGACCCACCTTGATGTCATAAGTCATCTTCCGGTGATTCTGTCATTCTTAAATGACATTGGGGCCTTGGTTGACTTGTACTCCATTCCACATAGATGACTTTGTGAAATACAGCTGCCCTCGAGAGGGGGACAGAGGTCTTCTGGCTCCAAACAGGGCTGTTCCTCACCCCTGGTTCCTTGTCCTTCCTTCCCTAAGGTCTCTGTGCTGCCTCATCTGACTGGTGCAAAGGAATACCTGCTGCATGCCCGTCACTGAGGACAAGCAAGAGAAATGGAGACCCTGCTATGCCAATCCATTCCAGGTACAAGGACCTAGGGAGGCAGAGGGGGTTCTGTGGGGGAGCCCAGCATGAACCCAGGAGGATGAGGGTGGAGCACAGGGGCCATCAGAGAGAAGAGACCTGGGGACCGCACCCATGTGAGAAGCAGTTGGGAGCCTGAAGGTTTGAAGGAGGCAGATTACAGAGGCCCTACAGATCCTCTCAGGCCCAGGGCAGCTCCAGAAGCTTTGGCTTTCCCCTGATTGTGGTGGAAGCTGCCAGAGTGACTGAGCAGAGGGACAAAGCAGCCCCACTACAGAGAGGGAGCTGCAGGGCTGGGTGGGCCAGGTGAATAGGACAGTCAGCAAGGGGCCCAGATGAAAGGTATTTGGTCAGAATCTGTTACCAGGTGTGCTGACAGACTTGGGGCCCTGGAGCTGGGTCAGGGGTTTTGGCTGGTATGGACAAGATGGAGGTGTGACCATTTGGGGAGTAAGGCCAAGAGATAGGTGTCACCTGTGCCAGGCTCAGAAGGCTTGGGAACGTCAAAGCAGATTATGGAACACACAGCTGGGGGACACACCTAGAGTCCAGGGGAAGGCTGTGCACTTAAGGTTCAGGTTTTGGTGTTCTTGGCTGGGAACATCACCAACACTAGTGGGAACAGGACACAAATGTTTGTTAAGCACCATCTGGGCTGCTGGAACCCCTAGATGGGGCTCCTATCTTGCCATGATTTCCTAGATCCCTCGACCCAGACTCTGAGCAGCGGTTGCCCAAAGAGCTGAGGCTATCCTCCTGGTAGAGACCCCAGTTGACCTGCTTCAGGTCCCTGTGTAGAGGAGGGGCAGGCTGGCAATCACTAAGAAGATTCAGAGACCCAGGGTCCAGGAGGAGGAAGGAACCTGCCAGCTCTGCTTGCCATGTTCTTCTGGAGTTGCTTGTCCTGCCAGTGGTGCCTCCATGGGTCAGATTAGACAATCTCAAAAGGATGCCACAGGCCAGCACCCTGTGACTGAGAGGTCACTTCTGTCCTTACAGCAGTCCTACTCAGAGCTGCTCAGAGTATCTCTCGTCAGTCTGTGCAATCAGATTTCTAAATGAGACCTCTCAGATGCATTTCTTCTTTTACCAAAATATATTTTCTGTTCTCTTTCATGATATTTTTATGGACAATTTTAAACATGCAGAGAGGCAAGTGGAAGTGTATAGATGCTGCTCACTGACCTTTACCTAGGTTTTTGACTTTACTGAGAAATCACTACAATTGCTGCCCCTCTGAAATAATTAGACATCCACTGCAGACCCTCTGACACTTTCCATGCACACGCCACTACCTCTAAAACCAAAAGGTCAGGCTGAGGGCCTAAAAGTCCCATGCAGAAGGCTGGATCAGACAGGCAGGGTGCAAGCTGCAGGTGGTCCCTTGAGACCAAAATGGGTGCCCAGGCCTCCTGAATACAAAGCACACTGGGCTGCATCAGTTACAATGATCCTTAGAGCAGAGGAACAACCATCCTACAGCAGTGACCCTGCCTGCCATTTGCGCTGCTGGAGGGAAAGGGAACATAGGTCCAAGTGGGTGGGTCCCTGGAGGAGGCAGAGCAGAGGCCTGGCCCATTGGGACCTCAGGGAAGTTGATCTGACAGCAGTGCAGGTGTCTGGAGAACAGTGGATGAGCCCTGGGTGTATGGCAGGCCATGCCCATCAGTGGGGGAGGGGACAGAGCACCTCAGTGGGTCTTCATTTACTGTGGCAAGTCCAGTGGTTTCCCTCACCCCATAGTAGTCTGAATGCCCCACAAAAACTCATTTGGAAGCTTAATCCCCATTAAGACATATTAGGAGGGTAGAAAATCCAACCAGTGTCTAGAGTTGAGACCTTGGGGAGGTGACTGACATCAAACAAGGCCATAAGGGTGGGGACCTGACCCAACGGAACCATGGATTCATAAAGAGATGTGAGCTGGATGCTTTCTGGTCAAGGGAGGCCCGTGTCACCTTGGGGTGCTGCAGAGGCCCAGGAGCAAGAAGGTGCTCCCTAGAGCAGCCCTCGTCCTTGGGCCTCCAGCCCAAGTTACATGCATCTGTTGAGGTGGGCCTCACAGGAAGGTTTGACCACATAGTGCCTTCTCCTTGGGGGAGTGCGGTGGAGGGTTCTGGAAGCTACTTTGTCCCTGTGTATCCTTTGTGTGCTAAGGGAGATGTGGACATCACTGCACACCTAGGGATGATGTCCCACAAAGTGGAAATCATTCAGGTCCCTAAGCGCCCCTGGAGGAAATCTGTCTGGGGCTGCCAGCAAGGCAAGACACCCTCCTATTGGGTCTGAGGCCTGATGGCCAATTCATGTGTGGCATTTGCTACAACAGAGAGACTTCCCTATGTAATTCAGACAGTACCCAGGGCACATTTTATCTATGCACAGGATGGCCCTGGACACTTGGTATGTACAGTTGCCCCAGTCTGGAAACAACTGACTGGACTTGGGGCTACTTCTACTCCTGTATGGATGAAGAAATCCAGATCTGCAGAGGCTGAGCCACTCACTCTAGGTCACATACCTTGAATGGACAGGATCTGGACACTAAAGTCCATGCCCTCCAGAAAATGAAGGAGTGTGAGATGTGAACAGTTCAACCAAGAGCTCTGTCCTGCAGATCAGGGCCTCCCAGAAGGTCCTGGGCAGAGGGCAGAAAGGGGCAGGGGGCTGAGGACATCATTACAGTACAAGCTCAGTCCAGAATCTCTTCATTGCAAATGACAGAGACCCAGCTCCACAGGGCTCATGCTGGCACAGACAGAAGAGGCATTCAAGCAGGGACAGGTCAGGGGTTTATCTGTGGCTTTCGGAGTCCTGCTTCATCTTCATTTGTGGTTACTCCACCCTCAGCAGCTCTCCCAGTGAGAAGCAGCAGAGCAAAAAAATGCACAGCTTGGACCCCAGAAACTAGGAGGATGAGTGCCTGCTTCCTGCAGCAGCCACCCCCAAGACCTCAGAGACACTTTAGGGTGACTCACCTGCAATGAAGAGGTGAAACCATCTCGACTCACATTTCACCTTGTACATGGGAAATCCTATGGAAGCCACAAAAACCTGCAAGACCAAATAAGAGAATTTGCAAATCTTCAGGATGTGAGATCAAAATGAAAAATCAGTTGTATTTTTATACATCAGCAATGAATGATCAAGAATGAAATTAAGAAAAAATTCCATTCATAATAACTCAGAATAAAACACATAGAAGTAAGTACTTAAACAAAGGAAGACCTCTATGCTGGAAACTACAATACATTAGTGTAAGAAGAGGAGACCAAAATAAATGGAAATATGTTCCCTCTTAATGCACTGGAAACAACATGGAAATATCAGAATTCCTAAAGTCAGCTACAAGTTCACCATATTCTTCTCAAAATTTCTATGATTTTTTTCTGAGAAATGGTAAACTAAACCTTAAAATTCACATGGAATTCAAGTTATCCCAAGTAGCCAAAATGATCTTTAAAAAGAATGGAGTTAGAGGACTCCCACTTCCCTGTGCCCATGCTGATTGCAGTCCTGCAGCCATCAGGACAGCATGGTGCTGGTGTGAGGATGGGCATGTAGACCAGTGGAACAGGGGGAGTCAGGAAGGACACCCACACATGCACAGCCCTGTGAGACTTCAAGAGTCTCCTCTTCACCAGCTGTGCTGGGAAGATAGGGTGTCCACGGGAAAGAGCGAGCTGGGTCCTCACTCACTCCATGTGCAAAGACAAACACAAGATGGAAGCTGAAACTTTAAGGTTGTTAGAAAGACCTGCACAAGTCTTGGTTCTGGCAATGCACCTTAGCTAAAGCAGCAATAGAATAAGAAAAAAGTAGATAAAGTGAACTTTGTCCAAATTTAATGTATCTTGCATTGAGGATCAATGAGAAGACAACGTACAGACTGGGAAAAAACATGTCCTAATTGTGTATCTGCTGAAGGCCTAGAACCTGGAGTAGAAAGAATTCCTATATCTCAGCAATGAAGGGACAAATGATCCAGTTAAAAGAGACAGGCAAAGGATGTAACTGCATCTGTCTTAAAAAATGGCTCATGCATGGCCACTGAGCACATGGAGCTGAACATCAATGGCCACCAGGGGATGCCAATCAAAACCACAGTGAAATAGCTCTTTACACCCTGGGGTGAGAACAGGTCTCAGAACTCAGTGGAAACGGAACCCCAGTCCATCCCCACAGTGCAGTAGGAGCGTAAAGGCCACAGCTGCTGTGGGAAATGCAGCACCTGAGAAAGTCAGACTAGGATGTCTGGCAAGTTTCACCAATTCCTCCCAGGAGGAAGTACCCAAAGAACAAATCAGATCCTAACAAATGCTGTTACACAGATGCTCATGGCAACTGTGTGACCAGCCAGGCATAAAAACATGCTCAGAACATGCAGGAAGGGCACTGGAAGGCTCTGTAGTGAGGAACACCACTAAGGAGAGGAACAGAAGGCCACACGGGATGAGTGCACTTCCCTTCAGTCTTCAGAGCAGTTAAATCCACAGAGATGAGGTAGATAAGGAGTTGCCAAGGTCCCAGGGGGAGAGAGGGAGGTGTTCTTGGATTAAAGGTGGGGATCAAACAGTGTCCCAAACTTACTAAATGCCACTGAACTATACACTTCAAAATGGTCAAGTTTATGTTTTGTGAAATTCACATTGATTTTTAAAAATACTATGAGTAGAATCATACATGTGGGAAGTAAGGGAGAGAAAACATATGTATTGTGAACTCCTCACCCTTCCCTGGAGTTTGTTGGAATTTAGACAAGACGCTCAGCCAATCAGTGAGGAAGGGAGAGAGCTGTGCTCTGCCTTCCTGGTAGATAGCACTTCATGGCAAACCTGTAGCCCAGGGAATGGTGGATGGCCCTTCCCAACAAAGCAAACCAGGCAAATAATTCAGAAGGAATGGGAAAACTAGATGTTTTGATACCCTTGAAAGAATTGACTTGGTTGCCATCATGGAAGAATGGCAGGACTCCTGTGTGGAAGGCTGACAGAGAAGTCTGCAGGGAAGAATCAGTTCCCTGCATCAGAGGGACGGGTGGATGAATCTCAGCAACTTGCACCAAGTGGATGGTCCTGTACCTCCTGACACTGAAAGACCCCAAGAGGCACTTCACCAGCAGGTTCATATACCCAAAAGCCCTGGGACTCACCAGTCTTCATATTCTGACCCAGGTCTGCTGTAGTGTGGGAGGGGGACCTAGGATGTGTAGCCTCCCAGTCATCTGACCTGGAACTCCTGGAACAGACAAGAGGACACTGCCTCAGATCCAGACAGTTGGTGATGCGGTACTCAAGGACCACCTGTAAGATTTGTTTGAATCTGGACCCAAATAAATCAAGCTAAAATTCAGTGTTTCAGACTATCAGAGAATTTGAATGTGGCCTGGATATTTGTAACAAAAGTCCCACAAATATCAGAAATGTGTTTCTTCCTGCTCTGGGGGCAGAAGTCCCAGACCAACACAGCTCTGGCATCTGGAGAGGGATGTTTCCTGACCAGGCAGTTCTTCTTGCTATGTCCTCAACTGGCAGAGAAGGTGAAGCAGCTTGGGGTCTCCTTGAGAGGGACACTAACCCCACCTGCCTTCATGACCTTGCCGTGACCTTGCTTCCCCCAGAAGGCCCCTCTGATGCCATCAAAGGTATCAGGTCTGGCCTTGGGGACACCATCCATAGCAGTGTCCAGTCAAATTCAGGGCCTACAGTTTGTTCCCGGCAGTGTATGTGGTGCAGCACTGGGAGATGAGGTTTATTCAGCAGGGCACACCTGGAGGTTTCTGCTGTGCCATGTGAGATGTGTGCAGTGTGCTCTAATCATGTGTCAAAAAAACATAATTTAATTACATGGATTTTATACTTCCTGAACACAAGCAAAATGTCAACATCCCAAGGCAAATGAGTAAAGCACCTGAAGGCTCTGGCAATGACAATCCACAAGCCCACGTCCTTAATGTAGCAAGAGCACATCTAAATCAACAAGGAAAATATCTCCACATAAACAGACGTGGCGAAAATAAGGAAGTCACAAGAGACAAAATCTGTCAGTCCTAGAGCCACAAGAGAGCCCAGTGTCACTAGTTATCTAAGACAGGCACGTGAAAAGGGAAAAGCAGATTGTGTTTGTTGGGTTACACTAAGACTTAACACTTGGACTATCATAATTCATGTGGGGCATCCAGAGTGTGGTCTGCCCTGGCCTGCAGTGCTGGGAGTGTCCACCTCACAATACTCTGAGGGGTCTTCTGGTGAAGTGCAGCAAGAGCCTCATGCTTTGCAAATGTGTGCCCCACACAATTTCCCAAAGTAGCAGCTCATGGGATCTGAGAGCAGGACATTCAACAGTCAATTGGGGCTGGCCAAGTCCACAACTCAAAGTTCCAATGAGAGACATAGTTAAATGGAGGGTTGGCACCCAAGCTGTGAAACACCATGTGCCTTCAGATAAAATAGCACAGGCCTGTGTGCACTGGGGAAATGCTCCAAATCAAAGGTAAATTTTTTAAAACATGTGCCACATTTTGACCCAATTTCATTTCAGAATACATACGTAACATCAATGGGTGACAATTTTAAACAGAGACAAAATATGAACAGAAGTGTGAAGATGCAGAAGGGGCACACTGGCCCCTCTGCACTCCCTGACTGTGGAACACCTTTCACACTGTCCAGGTTGTTTTGTTCTTTAACAAGAGGCACGTGTCATTTTCACAAGTGGTAAAGCCAGTGCTAGGATTTGGGAAGGGACCTGGCTGTCCCCTGCTGATCAGGTACTTCTCAGCTGAGCGTGAAATCTCTGGGCCACTTCAGGGCAGGAGGAGCCTGGGAGGGACCACCCTCCTGCTGTCTGCCATGGTGCTCATGCTGGCTCTGCCTAGCACATTTGCACCCACAGAGCTACCTTCAGCAGGTGGCCAGGCAGAACAACCCATCCTAACCTGGGCTCTCACCAAGGGCCACTTCTGCCCAGTCTGAGGGTCCCAGGTGAGCAGGAAGGTACAAACCTCCATACACATCCCACTCCTTCCATTGACCACAGCCAAGTTTCATGTCTGCATCCCCACTGATTTTGACTCCAAGACTATAAAATGGAATGGACAGTTGGAGAGGTGGGAACTCCCTGGCCTGTGCTCTGCTCAGGTCCCAAGCACTGTCTGGGTATAAGGTGGGTCATGCTGTATATGTTCCAAAGAGGAAGAGGTTTCCTCCATGGGAAGGGAGGGGTCCAAAAGTTTTCATGCTCTTGGCTCATGGTAACCCGAGGCTCTGTCAGCCAAGGTTCTGCACCACCACCACATCCTGCAAAACTCTGAGGAACTGAAGAGCAGAGAGCTAAGGGGTTCAGCAAGGTGGAGTGGAACTCAGAGAAGAGAACAGCGGGGTGGTGCTGCAGGGTCTCAGGGAGGTGTGGGGGTGTTAAGCAGAAGGTGGGGCCAGGGCTGAGGGTCACAGCTCTTCCAGCTTCTCAGCCCACAGCAGACAGGACAGGAGGAATGCCTGCCAACCTCTTTTCCCCATGCTGGGTACCCAGGGACCCTCTCCCAGGATGTAGGGTTCTGAGGGCGGCAGAGGTGCCCTGCATCAGCCTGAAGTGTGAGGCACAGCAGCTACTCTTGAACAACTAGAAGTCTTGACCACTCTGGACTGTACCACATGGTTGTCTGCTGGGGCCTCAGGGCAGGGGCCCAGCAGAAGGTGTGTAAATCCCCTTCCCACAGCCCCACTCAGACTTCCTCCCTGACTGTAATCAGGTCTGCAGCTTTTGTTTCAGTTTGTCATTTGACATTGATGGGTCATAGCACAAAGGTGGAAGATCATAATATCTCCCCAAAACAGCTCTGGCCTACTAAGCCTGGCCACACACAGGGAATGCCAAAGATGAATCTGCCA